>NC_051453.1:8676159-8760181 GCF_001649575.2 Kryptolebias marmoratus | reverse complement strand
GGCTGCACTTCGTCTGGCCCCTCACCTAGGACCTGTCTGCCTTGGGTGACCCTACTAGGGGCATGAAGCCCCTGACAGCATAGCTCCTAGGATCATTGGGACACTCAAACCCCTCCACCACGATAAGGTGGCAGCCCAGGGAGAGGGGTATTTAATATCTGTAGCTATATTAATGTCATGCATTGCTGTTTTGCAGGGGAAAGACTGCACTGCTGTTTTTTTAAAGACACTTTTTTTAGGCATCTGTAAATGTCTTCTTACAGCAGCACTGTTTGGTTTGTTTGTGGTATCTTCCTCCCTGTTGCAGATCATTTCCTGCTCATTGAGAACAAACAAGAAATACCAAATAATCAAAATGCAGTTTTTATATTTAATCAAACAAATATGCAACATCCCTCATTAAATTTTCTACCAAAATTAGGCCTCATTGTTTAGCTCAAAAAGTTGTAACGTTTGCATCTGCTGCCACCAATAATAGACAAATTAATTCAGTGACCTTAGAAGGAAGCAACAAAGAAGAGCCATGCATTTTGTTGTTTGACAGCCAATAAAAAGTGGTGATTTCAGTGGTTATAAAGAAATAAATTCTTTGCAAGAGGTAGTGATGTCATCTGTCATCCTGCTCTGGAAAAGCCAGAAAGCCAGTGTGGGAAAGAAAAAGAAAGATGAGTGGTGATCGGAGGAGAAACTGAGCCGGGCTTCTGTTAACATATTCTCAGCACATTTTTGCCCCGGGGGTCCAATCCCGCCCATCATCCTGCCACGCTCACAGATACACAGACAAATATTTAACATCAGGTGCTGGTTAAGACAAAATGATAGAAAAACAACATGCAATTTCTGTTTTAACAATTGCAACCTGCAGAGCTTAGTGTTTTTCAAGTGTGAGGTATTTACATGATGTGACTGCCTACACTTCAGACTGTGAAAAGATTTTATCTAACATTTTTACAGAAAAAAAAAACCCCATTCAGTTTGAAGCATTCAATCCAAATAATTCAGTTGCCCTCAGATTAAAAGTGGAGCACATGTCTGAAATGAATATTTGTCGCTGTGTTTAAATGGTTGCTTTTTTTTTGCTGAGTACAGAGTGAAACTAATGAGGTCATCCACGGGGGCAAACATAGCTGAGGTCTACTTGAATGGGCTTTTTCCTAGGTTCATTAGTTACCCGTGTTCACACACACCTTTGGGATGAGGAAAAGTGTTTTCTCTGAGGGATTGTGACAAGACCTCGTTTTAAACCAGAGTTGACTGCCTCGTGTGGATTTTCGAGATGAATTACAACTTCGTCTCAGTACAGCCTTTATTGGAGAGCAAAATGTGACCCTTCAAACACTTGAGACCCCTGACATCCTGTGGTGTGCACCGTCTGAGGCAGATTAACTGTATACCTGCTCTGTTTAAACAGTTACTGTAAAAAAATGATGACCACATCTGGATTATAAATTCAAGTTAGTCTGATTTTTTTTTTTACCATTGCATTGCTAATAACAGCTACTGTAGCTTCTGTTCTACAGATGCAGTGATATTATTTTGTTAGTCCATCATCTTTAAAAGGCTTTGAAATGAATGATGAGCTTCACCAAAGGGCCTTTTTCACAAAACAGTTCTGCGATGTTGACGTAAAAACGAGCCCGTCTATAAGCTTCCTCTGGCTGTTCACCAGTTCATCAATCAAGCCGACCACATCCTGTGATGATGTGAGGTTTTCTAAATGAAGCTGGCAATGTACAACCAAAGGAGGGGCGATGTATGACTACATCAAAGCTGAGAGCAGAGATGCTGTCTTACGCTTGCATATTGATTGATCGATTTCAGCCCTGTGACTACCTCCCTTCCCAGTTCAGAGGCATAACAGCAGTGGGTTGACTTCAGCCTGCTTTGCTGAGATGGGAAGAAAATGTTTCATGTTTGGCTTTAAAGTGTTTTGGGAAAGCTCCTTAAAATGAACAGTGACACTGAGATAAGGCAGGGCAGATCTTACACAAATTGTGGTGATTGTTTGTCTGTTATAGAACATTTGACACATAATTTTGTCCAACCTGTCAACAAGCAGTTACAATAGGGATGGAAAAAACATGTATATCTATTTCATTAGAAAATATGTTCAAAAGTATAAATATAATACCACCAAACATTAAACCTGGAACTTTAACCTTTACCCTCTTCTTAATTTTGTCAACCTTATCTTTATCTTTACAACTTCCTGCTCTAAATTTTAAGGTCTGGTCCTTCAAAGGCACAAGCACTGCTTGTCAATAAAATCTGAAGCCCACACAGCACAACTCTTATCACCTGGTTCTTTCAAAGAAACAGAATTTTCTGTTTTTGTTTAGTCTGCCCCCCGGCTGACCCCACGCTTTGACCCGTTCAGACCCGCGTGTCCCTCTCCCCAGGTCGGTCTGCTCTCTCGCAGGCATCTGTTTTCTAGATAAGAGCTGAGCGCGAGTGCTGATTCATTGCTCTGTCACTGACACGGCCTTTGAGTCGTTGACTTACTCGTTCTCCCGGCGTCCACGGCTCCCTTGGTCCGGGTATTATAGCACAAGGATCCAGATTTGGTGACAAATCAAGCAGCGAGCCGAGGAAAAAAAGATTTTCTGTTTGTTACATTAAGAGATCTGTTTTCAGAGACGGAAACGGCAGAACGTTTAAATGTTCATTGTCTCTAACGTTTGCAACCTTGGCAGTAATGAGATATTAAAAAGTGAATTCATGAACGGTGACAGGTTGGGACAGGATCCGACCCCCTCACCCGACTTTTTCTCATGACCATGCTGTGAACCACTGCTTTTATTGTCAGAGCAGCATGTGAAAGCAGCTTCAACCTTGGCACCGGTTTTCATCTACTAAAATCTCTCTGTTGCCACTTTTTACAACAGCCACCAATTTTATTTTTTCCACATCCTGTGAAGACGAGTGACCATCTCCAGTTGGACGGGGATTAGTTTGAAGGCCCCTCTGTCCTTTCTTTCAAACCTTTCTCTTTTCTCCCTGTCCTCTGTTTTGGACATAGTCTAATTACAGGTCAATTAAAGGCCTTTTGGCTCAGTCCTCCTTCTGCCAGCGCTTCGGCCACAGCAGGCTTAGGGACCTCTACAGCGTGCCAGTGAATGAGATATCATTTCATGTGGAGATCAGCAGAGAGAAGGCCTTAAAAGAAAGGATTTGAGGAAAAGGCTTCTCTTCTTCTTCTTTTTTTTTTTTTCTCCACCCTCGGCAACCCACACACCGTCAGGCATTTTAAAGAAGGGGCCTCTGGGATAGAGGGTAGAGAGGATTATGGGAATATTCATGACCAGATAAAGGGGTGAGCGGTTGAATGACTGTGTTTTGGGGCTCATCTCTTAGGTAAACAGGAGCCTAAATGGAGTTTTAAATCGCTACTCCCCTCTGCTCAGTCAGGAACAGGCAGTGGTGACTCTGACCACTGTTTTTTTGTTGCATTTTCACAGGATGGTGAAAAGAAAGCCTTGTTGTGGCCTTTTCTTTATCATGCTGTGGTCCTTTGGTAGCAAACAGATGGTGCTGGGAGGAAATAAATGTCTGTTTCTCACAGTTTTTATTCCCAAAATATTAGCTGCTCTGAAAGACACTATTCACAGTCAGCCGTGGCCTCCTGGGCTCCTGGATGCATCTGAGTGCTCATTCTAGAGTCATTACTAAATATGCTGATGAATTTGTTGGTAGTCTGACACAGGTAAAGATTATTGGGATTTTCACAGTGATTGGTCATTTTAGAAAAATGGAGCAACAATGGACTGAAACGGGTCGTAATAGTTTACGGTATAATATTAGTTATGGTCGATCATCTGTGGTAAACACAGCAGTATCAGCTTGATCTGAAGCTCTGCCCTGATAAATTGGGATAAAGTTGACTTAACTTGATAGGAGGCGTGAGTTTTAATTTTTCCAGTGCTGTATTGGCTCAGTAATGGGTTTTTAGTTACTTTAACAGCACCGAGTCGTAAGCTTTCACAGTCATTCCAGGAAATCACACCAGAGTATTTTTTCCTATTTTAAGCCTTTTGATCTAACCTCCACACCCACTCAGCCTACATTAATCCAACAGATCTACTGATTTCTGCTCACAGTTGGCAGGATCATTAATGTTTGACCTGTGCTAAGCGTCATGTACTGGAAATCCACTCGTCATCCACCACATCTAAACCCAGTGAGAAACTTTGAAGCTCGAGCCGGGGGATTCCCCGTGTTTTTCATGGTCTGACAGCCTGTACCCTTGTGTCCTCGCCCCAAACGAACGTCCCACCCCTCTCCTACCTCTTTTTCTCCAGGTCAGACAGATGTCGGGAATCCTGCTCCTCCTATTAACCTGGATTGAGTTATGTTGTCCTGTGGTCAGGGCGCGTAGCTTTATCTGAGCCCTGCGGTGCGCTGCGTGTTGCAATGGCGTATCACAGGGTTATGTTTCATTCAGCCCCACACCTGCTGCTGTGACTTGTCAGAGGCCCCTTTAATGCCTCCATTAGGTGTAGTAATCTCTTTCCTGAGTGTGTTAACTAAGTATCAAAGGCTGGGAATTTTCTTTCCTGCCACCTGCCAGTGGGGAACATGTAAGAAGGTGAACGGAGGTGGAAGTGGCATGACTGTACAGCTTTCCAGTTTTTAAGGTATTAAGGTCTTTCACAGCCAAGTTTTCTGACTGTCAGTGTTCAGCAGTTCTCCATACGTGTTTTTTTAGCTTCCCTTGTGGTTATCAAGCACTTCTTCATGACCAATTTTCAGGTTAGGGGTTGGGGTGTGACTTTACCTCTCCCAACAGTTAGTTTTCCATCCATCAAGAAAAACCTCCCCTAACAGCAGTTTTCCCATCAAAGAGGGCTGCACACAAGTCTCTCGAGTGTGATATTTAGTTTCCCTCCAAAGGGCTCAGAGTTATCAGCCTTGTGCTGATGCTAAATAGATGCTTGAAGCACTAGTGCTCCAAACCACAATGATTTATCTTCCTGGAAAAAGTCTCTCAAAGCTGCGTTCTCAATCGGCCTTTTCGTAGGAAAACAATCAACAATAGTTCTCTGTGGATCTCGTGTTGCTGATTGATCAAGATGGAGCAGCACCAGTTTGCTCTTCAGAGCCGGTGTTTGAGTTTGTGCTTGGGGGAGATCCAGACAGATTAGCGAGGGTGACGGGGAAGCTGGAAAAACAGCCAGACCCAGAGGTGCAGCTGGCATTGCTAACCATGGCTTCCTTTTTTAAAAAAAAAAAAAGTTGGCTCACAGTCTTATTTCAGCCTGTGTTTAATCAGCGATTAAGGCTGCTCTAGACGCTCGCTCATCTCGTGTGACCGTACATGTTGGGTGGAAGGGTTGCCCATATGTTCTATGGACAATGGTAGTTAAGTCATGAAAAGAAGTGACTGACTGCTTTTCACGTGAGATGCCTGTTATGGCGTCTCCTTCTGTCCATCAGCGATGTGCCCAGGAGGTAGAAACTAGAAGAGGAGGGTGAGAGCTTTGATGTGGCTGCACAGGCCTTCATCATCAGATGTGTTGAGGAGGTCTGCCTTAAGGTTGGACTTTCCTGTCAGAGGCCATCTCTTTGTGGTGAAAACGTGAGCGATTTTCTATCTGTTGGAAACTCTTTTCAATAAAACTATAAGTAATACAAAATTTAGCTCTAATGTCTTAGCCACAAATCTTTGAAAAAAAACATTAGTTTGTGTTAAAAAGTGTATTTCAGTAATTGCAGTTTGTCAACGTAGGTCTTTAGATCAACAATAAAAAAACAAAAACAAAAGAATATCAGTGTTTTGATACTGTTTATTAATTTAATCCAGTAAATTTTCTGACCAACAGTCAAAACTCCCACAAATATTCAGTGTTTTAAAGATTAAATTCTCAGCATGTATGTCTGATATTTGACACTAAAATGTAATTATTAATTGTTGCAAACCATTTTCTTTTTATCTTCTGCTCGAAACATGTATTTAAATGACGTTTTGACACAATTTCTGTTCTTCTTCTGCTCTTTGCAGAGAAAGTTCGTGAGATCCAGGAGAAACTTGAAGCTTTCATAGAAGCTCTTCACAAGGAAAAATAACAGATTCAGGTATTTGTTTGTGCAAAGTGAAAATCACCTGTTGCCTCAAAGTAAAGTGGAAAAACAATGCATGTAGAATCAGGAGGAACTGGTTGGTGTGATCCTCCTCCTCAGCAGCATTAATAATAATAAATCTTTGTATCACAGCAGGAAGAATGCACTGAACACAAACACATCTGTAAATGACTGTCTTCGCCCCCTGGAACCTCCTCATCGCTCTCCTGATTTTATCTTCCCGGCTTCCGGTTTTCTCCCCGACACTGATGGAGTCACGGACCTGAACAGAAGCAAAAGATGGAGGAACCATTTCCTGGCTTGAATTTCTGTTTTCTAATATCTCTCTGAGACAAGAGAGGGACAGGAGCACAAACACAACAAGATAAACCAAGACATGCATATAGGTGGAAGATATTTGTTCTCTTGTTTTCAATAAATGAGGACTTTGAACACATTTTTCTCCCACTTTCTTTTCCCCGGCAGGTAAACACAAACAAAACAAGACTTGTGGATCCCTACACAACCCTTGTGTAGTGATCTTTGTTTTACCACAAACATACTCATTTATTTTTATTTTTTTCTAATTGGCTTCAGTAACTAATATTACGCTGCCAAAAGCACATTATGTCCTCGTCCTGCTGTTTTTGTTGGCCTGTCTTTTGTGTTCTGTCACTTTAAACAAACACTTCACAAGGTGGGTTTTTATAGATTAAAAATTAAATTAGGATGTTAGGAGTTATTGAGATCCTAATTCGAGTAGAGAAAGTGTAATAAAATATCTTTTAAGAACTAGTAAGGGAGAAAAAATGTTTGTCCTGATGATTTTAAGCGAGGTTTTCAGTCACTTTCCTGTTAAAATAACAACTTTAGTTTTCTTTGGATCGAGTTATTAGTGCTGACTCAGTATCCAGTCTGACTTGGTCAGTTGAGGTTTTGTCAAGAGGCTTTTTTTTTACAGGGTTGAAACAGTTTGTCCTTGGATGTTTATTCTGTTGGCACCTCTTTATGACAGATTCATTTATACTCATCCTCTCATCTGTGCCTGTGCCGTTTTGTAACCTCAAACATGGAAATGATTATCTCACTTTGTCTTCAAAGTCAAAACAAAAAGACACATTTCTGCTCCTTTCTCTTTCTTATCTTTACGACTTTTACCTCCACCACTTCTGCTGCTTCTTCATTTGGACCTCCGCGGCTCTCCCCGTCGCCCACGTCTTGCCTCCAAATTTAAAAGTAATTAAATATATTTGCCTGAAAAGGAAGAGAAGGATCATGCTGCCCGTGTTCGTTCATTCACTCTTTAATTCTTGTGTAAATGGGTTGATGTAAATACATTAGTATGATACAGTGAGCAGGCAGGCAGGGAGCTACCATCGCACGAGGTCACTGTGGATCAGGAAACTGATGGGTTGCTTGGAAAACATGTTTTATGTTGTAGAAAGAAATGTGTGCATGGTGTACCCCTGCAGATGTGCGTTATTTATTAAATTTGTGTTTAAAACAAAATGGACTTCTTTTTTGTTCTTTTACGTTAATGACTTTTCCAGCAGACTATAAAGTGAACTTTCTGGGAAAAATGAACAAAACCCTGCCTAATATGTACATGTAATCCATTATTGTTGGCTCGTTAGTTGCAGGTTTAACCACCAATATGCTTTAGTATATTTCACTGAGATGTAAAAACGGCTTCAGACTCCAGAAGTCTTACCTAAAACTTTGAAGCCTTAAAGAAAAGAGCATTCACATTATTTTAGTCAGAAATATGGGAACCTGCATAATTTCATTTTCTCAATATCTCTATGAAATTGTGTGCTCATGAGCCTAATAATGTTCTTTTTTAATCGATGATGCAGACATTTAATCCTTCATAGATGAGCTGGGGACGTAACCCTTCCATAGACGATCCAACAAGAGCAGTGAAGTGACAAATGTGTGGAAGAAACAAAGAAAATGTATTTTGTGTTTTTTCCTAATGTTTATTGACTATCCACAGAATCTTCTGTCATTATGTGTTTTATTTTATTTTATTTTACTTTTTTTTTTAATGTTGACAGTATGACTGACTGTAAGTGTTGTTTTTCTGTTCCACTTCTCAATTTAAAATCACGTCTGGCGTGACTCGCTGCACTAAACCTCTGCGTTCATGTTCAGTATTTTTCTGAGCAAGGTATTCTCATTTTCTTTGCATATTTTTTTTTTAATACAAATTAATTGAAAGACGTACACACCGTCTTTGTGTGTATTTGTTGTTTAGACATCCTGCCACAGTCATGGGGGGAAGTATCCGGGTCATATTTGGTAAAAGGTTGCAGATTTATTAGGATGAATACAATAAAGTGCTTGTTAGCAGAGCTGATGGACCTAACTATCAAGCTGTTTGTCATATATTTGAAACGTTAACTTTATTGAGTTGCTTCAACAGATAAATTTAGTATTTTATGTTGACTTTTAGACTAAATTTATTTTTGTTTCAGTGTTGCTTTTAATGTAATAATCCTCTTTTTTTTATTTTTGTCAGAACATGAAGAACCTCCTCTGATGTATTGTTTGGCTCTCCGCCCTGCAGACCTGTGCGCCACGTCTGTGTATGTGTTCGTACGGGAAAGCTGCCGCTGGATGCAGGGACCTGTGTGCTGATGAGCTGAGGCCTCTGCTCCAGGTCTGGGCAAAAAGCCTCTGAGTATTTAGGTCTACAGGCTGTTACCTGGTCCCAGAGCAGGCTGAAGGCATGCCGCAGCCTGAGGCAGGCAGCTGAGGGTCTGACTGATTAATAAGTTGGAGTCCAGAGGTCCTCCACTCCCGGGCATCTTCTCTCCTTTCACAGACGCCTGGTTGTTACCACATCTCCACATTACTCAAAGGGCTGAACAGTGAGGAGGGATGGATGGATGAGGGGGAGGATGGACCTCGTCCTCATCACCTGAGGCTTTACCTATAAAGGTAACTCCTTCTTGTTAAATAGTTGCTTTCTTTGCTGCTGTTTTTCTAAAAACAGAGTGGAAAAAAGCCTTAATGACTTTGTCGCAGCCATGAAAAGCAAAGGGTAAAAGTCAACCTCCAGCAGAAGGCCTTTGTGTTATCAGAGAGCAGCTCTCTGTGAGGACGGAGGCCGGCAGCAGCACACGATGAGCCATTAGCATCTGCAAAGGCCGTCACGTTGACTAATAGCCATCAACACAACGGCACAGTGGCCCAGTTTGTGTTTTCCTTCAACCCTCTTTATTGTGGCGACACAAAAGTAGCCGGGCCTGACCTGTCAAATGTGCCACAGCAGCGGACGAGCACAAAGCGCCATTACTAGTCTTCCTGAAGGAAAAGAAAGGCCTGATTTTGTTGCTTCATATTTTTTATCCCCTCCCCGCCATCTAATCATACGGACAGTCTTCTGGCAGGGGGTGTGGAAACTTTGAATCCGTTTTAGGAAATGGCAGTAAGTTGTGGGGATGGGCGTTTTCCAGGCAACAGAGGCGGCGTTAGCATTTGTTCTCCTTCTTGTTGGTGCCACTGGCTTTGTTTTCTTTCTCTGTTCTTTGTTAACGACATGATGTGCGACATGAGCCAGAAACTGAAGCGGACAGGCTGATCACTGATCTAACATTAGCTGATCTTCACAAGCACCGTGAAGCTACTTTGAAGGATCCTCTGGTGGATAAAATAATGATAAAGGCTGACAAAACAATTGGGGTAATTGGTTTTAGGCAGTAAAATCTATTTAGGATGCTTATGACAATAAAACTTTCAAAAGGTTCATCAAATGCACATCTACAACTGATTAAATTTTTGAGTTTTACATTATTTAAAATGTCTAATCGATTGTAACAAATAAAAACAGGTATAATTCTGTTAATTTACCAGATCTTGAGATAAAATTTGGTGTGGTAGCAGCTGAGAGTCACCCCCAACACATACTGTGAGTGCTAACAGATTGTGCAAGTTATTAGTCTAAAACGTTGCCTTTAATTAATGCAGTGAACTTTGTCTGTCTGTTAGCAAAATATATTGTGATCCACCAGATGAATTTGAATGAAACTCTCAGAAAATAATCATTAGATTCACATGGATACATAATTCACTCACTTGGCCAAGCTGTGCCATTTCTGTTTACAACTTTTAGCTTTACTTTCAGCTGTTAGTTTAATCAGATCATTTGTGATGGCCTAAATAAAGAAGAGTATTAGTTTGTATTACAGTCATAGTTTCCAGGTTTTGTTATTTGAAGTTAAGTTTTTGTTTGTAATAATCTTGTTTTTTTTTATTTTTGCTGTTCTGTTTAGCAGTTTTACAGGCTTTACTTCCTGATAATGATTATTATATAATATAGTGCAGATGTTCTTTATGTTGTGATGATCTCCCATCTTGGTTTTAGCTGTTCGTTATCAGATCTTCTGTTGTTGTCATCATGTTGCTCGATCACACCTTGTTTTGTATTGAACATTCAGTAATATCAGTTTTGGGTTAAATTTAAATTTGACATTGTTATTGTAACAAACCTTCCTTCCCTCCTGTCTTTTGAGTCCTTTTAACCACAATCTGAGACACTTTTAGGATATGATTTAAAATAAAAACCTTTATTTGATCAGAAAAACTGATCAGATTTGGTTCTTGGCAATGTATTATTATTATTTTTTACCTCTAATAATATGTCAGTCTGAGGTAGAATGATAGCAATCATCTCCTTGATACCTAGAAACTTCCATGACAGACACCCGAGCGCATGTACTGTGCAAGACACTAATTTGGCCAATAAGACCTACTTATCAGCACTTCTGGCGACAAGTGCAGATAAATACAGTGGATGTAAATCTAACACTTAATGTCCCCAGAGACAAAGTGCCACCGTTGAGTCACAGCTGATGAATCTTATCAGCGGCTTGTTAAAGCAACAGGCTTCCTTCTCCGATTCAGCTGACAAAACCTTCTACTGTCCCCGGGACCCGCTGCTTTCTGGCCTGCAGAGAAAAGCTGCACAATTGGCCTTTGTGCTCATTATGTTGGAGCCATCTTCCCATTGCGCTGTGGGGTCCATTCCAATGCTGAACTGGGCCCGTGGGGATTTTAGCCAAGTCACAGAGGTCAGCGACCTTCCCTGTCTCACACACACATATACACACACATACATAGCCCTGTTTTTACTCTGTGAGAGCTATAATTTATTGCAGTGCTTAAAGTTTAGGAACTGAAGGAGGGTGAAGCGTGTGAATCCTGTGGTGGTCCTGTATCTCAGTCAGTGTGTGTGTGTGGCGGGGCAGAGGACCGCTGCTTGTTCTCACCATTCATGTCTGACATCCACCCTGAAAGCATCCATAGGGTGACCTCATTGTCCCACATCGCAGCGCAGGACGTCATCACTGAATCAGGTCTTTGTGAAGCAAAACAGCCTCCTCCGGTAAAATCCCTGAAGGTTGGTCCACATTTTCCTACTTTGCTCACATACAGGATCACTTTTATAAAGAAAAGAAGCTGCAAACCAGAATAATACAATAAAGATTCTTGGTCTGCAAATTTTTGGGGGTCTTGATCTATAGTTCTGCAGACTTTCTGAAGGTTCTTCAAACTTTACAGCAGCCTTTAGCTGCTGTTTCACCCATTTTCACTCCAGTTTTGTATCATAAGACAAGGTGTGCTTACAAAAGAAGAAAAATACATAAGTGGAAAACAAAGGAAGTAATTTCAGCAGAAAATAAATATTTTATTAAAATAAGACCTAAATTTAACCCAGTATGTGGCAAAGATGTCACCATTTTCTTTAGAATAAACTTTACAACCAGCTCCCTTTGAGTCAAGCCAAGGTTTCTGAACAGAGTGAAAATAATTTTATTCATATTTAATGTTTTACTAAAAGTTTATGCCTCTCATTGAGTTTGATGCTTGTGCTGACTTCCTCAAATGCTTATCTTTTAGATCTTGGCCACCCTTAATGTGAAAGATATTTGATCTATATCTGTGTTCCTAAAAGGTGCGTTCGCTCTTTTAGGAAACTGTTGACTTCCTGTGAGTTAAGTTGCTCTATAACAAATATATCCTGCCATCTGATTTCTGGTTATCAGCAATTATAGCCAGGGTGCTAATTATTCAGTGCCAGTTGGAGTGAGTGAAGGTGGTCAGGGTCTCCATAACAAAATTATTTTCTTTTTATCTGCTTCTCTTCTGCTTTAAACACTGAAAACAATTGAAAGAAGTAAACAGCAACTGGTGTATTTTGGTCTTTCTTCATCTCTCTTTTGTTCACACGCTATAAAAGCAAGTGTGTGTTTTAAACAGTGTTTAAAAAACTGAAGAAATACATCAGTTCAGTTTGGTATTAGTTACATCCCTTACCACAATTTCTGCAGTATTTTAACAAATTCAAAAAGAAGAGACTGATTGGATGTATTCATAAAAAACGACTGATCACAAACGGTAACTTTCCTTTGCAGAGAAGAGAAATATGCAAAGCTGCAATGGAAAAAAGTCTCCCAAACTGTGAATCGAGTAGAGGGAGGGATGTGCAGCTTTTAGCACAAGAAGCAGCTCTGAGCTTGCATGGATTTAGGGGGATTATTTGGGCCCTGAAGGCAGCGAGCGAGGCCAGCAGGTGAGGCCTGGGCTCAGCTGCCTTTAGCCTTTAGGTAAACAGGGAGGAGGTTTGCCAGATCCTGGATGTGTTGCCGGGCTGAAATTGTATCTGTCCACACTACTTACGTCAGTCAGGCTGATCTGCCTCCTCTGATGGGGATGCGCGGAGAGGGGGCAGCGCTTGTTGCCAGATTGGGGAGGGGGGGGGACTCTAAGGACCAGCTTTCATCGTCTAAGTGCCACAGTGAGGCCAGACGAAAAACAGTCGGGTGACATTACTTGACTGGTTGTCAATAGTATCTTAGCAGGCGCTAAACCAAAAGTAAACATGCAGCGAGGCTGAGTGTGAAAGCTCCGAATCTGGCATGATCGCATGCAAAGAGGTGCAGAAATGACCACACATAAAGTGATCAAATATGTGAACTGTTGTCTTCCTTTTTTTTTCAGGAAGCCCTGATCTTATTTTCTCTGAGCTTATACTTTTAATTAGATTTGCATTTAGAAAAACAGGCCTGTTTTACATGTGTTAAACAGCAAAACAAGCTTAAGTCACATGAATGGCTCCGTGTGTTTTCCCAGAACATTTGGACTCGCCTGACATCATCTCAGATTAAGACAAGAGAATTGCCACGTTACATATTCAGAGGCGTCAGGAATTTGTCTGTTTATCTCTTCCTCTCTCACGCACACTCACAAAATGCTCCTTTTTTCACATGACCTTTGAATGAATGAGCAAGCAATAAGATACAAAAAGATGTTGAACAGAATGATGAGCAGTTCAGAGAAAAGAAGTGTTTGTGCAAAATAAATGATATTTTATTGAGCATTACTGAGCAAATGCAAATGAATAAAAAAACATCTGCAGTTTTTAGTGTGTGTCACAGTTTTAGTCCCATTTGTGAAGCATTTTGTTGCATTTTTCCTCACTCTTGCTATTAAAACTGAACTTTCCTGGTAGCCGTCCCCCTCAGGGTCATCTCGGCTGCAGCCTCTGTGTTTGTTCACCTGCTGGTCAGCGGTGTCCGAGCTGAAAGGCCACCGCTTTGGCCCACTGACCCCCTGACCTCCTGCAGCCTCCACACGCCTCCTCTCCGGACCGGCAAATATTGAACCAGTCAGTCAGGGTTCCTGCGCTGCCGGAGAGCAGCTTCACCATCACTGTACATGTGCAGGCCGGGGCACGTCCCTCATGGCGTGGGTGTCAGGGAGTTAAAGCGCGGACTGCAGCAATTTGAATCCCATTTCAGACCTGCATTATTCGTTTTGCTTTCATTGCCATAAGCCAAGTTATAAAGCAGACATTGATTCTTAAAGTCAAGTATCAGTTTAACCTTCCTGTTTTGAATCAACTTTGGTTTTTCAAACTTTCGGTCATGGTTTTAGTTCAGTTTTCGACAGTTTGACGTTGAAACTTCACATTAAATTCAGTTTCGATTTTAAGGTTTTGTACAAAAAGGTTACACTGGAGCACATATGAGCCGATGTATCATATGTGCTGTTTTTTAACAAGCGTTTAAATCATTAGAATTTTAAAAACGTGAAAAATCTGTCACTTTAAATTAAAAGATTTAACCTTTCAAATTTTTTACATTTCTATGCTGGTGAAGATGTGACATTTTTAGTTCCTTCAGAAGTAAAAACTAATAATTACACTAATAATTTGTGATTAGTTTTAGGTTTTTCATAAAATCATGATCCTAAAAAACTACATTTAGGTCATAATCCTATATAGTAATCTTAACCTTTTTTCAGTGTTTAAGATGTTAACATTAAAAGAAGCAAAGGAACAAAAATAGAAGCAAAAAGAGTTTTTTTTGCTTGTGTGTTCTTGATGTGGCAGTGATTTGTCTCTAATTAAAAAAAAAAACAACACAATAATTAATGAAAACTTTGCAGCAGAGCATTCAGAAACAGTTATTTTATACAATACTTTTGCCTCATTTGCAACACGTTTGTGCTCGTGTGTTTGAGTTCTTGGGTTCTGTGTGCTGATCAGATTGTCCCTCTGAGCTACTGCCAGGCTTTATGCTGGTGTCCCTCCTCTGCATTGTGTGTTTGCACGTGTGCGAGTGTCTGATCCTGGGTGCTCAGGAGTGTTTGCTCTGCCAACATTCGCTGACTGTAGTCGTCGTCGTCTCTGCCGCCCTGAGAGGAGCAGAAGCTCGGTGGCCTTTCATCAAACAGACAAGGCTCGTCCTTTTCGGAGGAGGAAGGTAAATAAGGACTTTAATTGGTGGATAATGTGGTTGAAAGGCACAAGACTGACTGTCCCTGCACAAACAGAGACATGGCAGCTTAAACACAAACGCACATTCAAGGGCCAATTGCTCTCGGAGAACAGAGGATATAGGTAGTATAAAGAAGAATTATGTTGGTCTAGTTTTTAGTCTAAAATGGGGGTGTAGTCAGCAGCTTTCAGTCCTTTTACTTGGTTTTAAGGACCTGTTGACCATATCAAAAACACACACAGTAGGGATGCTGGTGCCAATTGTTATTTTCTAAAGTTTAATAAACCAAGGATATGGTCAAATTTAGGAGTTTGAACTTTATTATTTGTTGTTACTGGCAATTGTATGTCCAGAATTTCCTCTTTTTCATCATTAATGAGACTATTTTGCCCATAAAATAGTTGGTATCCTTAATTAACTAACCATTTCTAACTCATTAAAATTTTAAAGTTCAGGTCTTTGCTATGTGGAAGGGTTATAAAAAGTTAACATCTTACCTGCTGTAGAAAGCTCTTTGAACGGCAGCAGGACTAAACGGACAGAGAAGCAGGCTTAAAACGATCCCAGTCTTACAGATCTGAAAGAGGTTCCTAAAAAGCTATTTTATAAAAACCTTTACACCACTGCTGATTTTGCACTGCACTGTTATTTGGTCTTTTTTGCACTTGCAAATATCCACAGTGGTCTGTGCAAATAGCTGTGTTTTGTGAAACTGATGGATATGCAAAGATTCAGTAAATAGCGTTTGGAGCGACTGGAGTTGTTTTAAGACAACAGTCCAGGTTGGTGTCGGCCTCACTTGGACGAGCTGTTAGCTCATTAATTCAAAACTTCAGAATATCTGAATTATCACTTTTACATTCAGGTTTATTCCCCTCTTTAAAATCAGATTTTTATCCTGTTATATTTGTGTTGGATTGGTTTAATAACAAGCATTACAAGAAAAAAATGGCAGGCCTAAAAAACAACACATGACAGCAATATTTACCATAAATCATCAGAGGTCCTTTTAGACATTAAATTAAGAATCTTAGAATGTTATAGCTGCATTTGGTCCAATAAAATCTGAGAATCAATATTCTAAGTGTTATATTGTAAATATCAGAAAGCTTTTATCATTACAGTTTGTGTGTAAATACCTTCAACGTGACAAGTTTTACACTTTCTTATCATTCTCTCACCCATAAAGACACAGCAGGTTTATCTCCACACACACTTGCTCCCTAAAGTCTCCAAAGGCCAATTATGATAGTATATCTACCTTTAGGCATAACATGCCCCCTCCCTGCCTCAAGTCACTACTGACCACCCCCCACCCCAATCCCACAGACCTTTTGACCCCTGACACACAACCTCTCTGCTGAACGAGTACACACAGGGGCGTCAGAGCGAGGCCCTCAGCAATTATTGCACACATACACACAAAACACACACACACACATTCCCCCCTGGTTGTGAGCAGTGAATTAAACAGTAAAACTGCACACACAAGGCATCTCACTACACACACACACCATACACAGCTGGAAGATGGAGGGTTAGCTGTGGGTCACAGGTTAATACAGTTCAAATGGACAGAACAGGCAGCAGGATCAAACACGTCTCAGTCTGATCATTTAAATTCATTTATCTGATGAAAAATACATGTCACTGAGTGCATTCATGTTGAACTCGTCATTTTCCACAACATCAACTCCAAATACTTTGATCAGACATCAACAGGTTGTTTAAACTGAACAGTTTAAGACGATGAAAGCAAAATGCTACAATAGCCATGCTGCTAGAGGGCGAGGATGTCCTCATTAATGCCATATCAAAGTACAGAGAAAGAACGTGCTTAGCTTGGCTACAGCGTTTCCAAATATTGTAACTTGATACAGGACCGGAAACCTGAAGTCAAAGCAAAAAAAGGACAAAAGGGCGACCACCTCCTAGTGGCTGGCTGCAGTATTTGAAGTCCCGCCCCTCCATGTAGACAAGTGGGACATTTTCCTGAATAAAAAATAAAAATACACTTTACACATTATTGTAGGTGTTGACTTTTTTTGTTGTTGATCCATCGATCCTCTTACCTTACTATTATATACTACTATATGTTCAAATATGCATTTTTTAAAAAAGTTTCAATTTAAGGCTTTAAAAAATGTTATGTTACAATTTGACGATATGAGAGCCTGTTAGTGAGCTGCAGGGTGTGGAGGTAAGACTTTTGTATTGAGACTACAGCCCCACATCCCTAGTGCACAGGCACTGGCTACAAAAATACAACACAGCATCACCCAAAAAATGACATTTTGGCTTTTAAACAGTATAAGTTAATGAAGTCACGTCTCTATGTCGATGTGATAGATCATTTTCTTTAATACTGTTTTCAGTTTGCTTTCAGTTCCTAACAATTTTAGCACACAATCAAACTTTAAATGAATAAAGTGTTATTTTCTTCATGTTCTGTATACTTTTTGTGCACCAGTCTGCTCCTGCTTGTCCTGCTGCCTGCTCCCTCCGCACACCTGGTGCTCGTTTGCTAATCATCACACCTGCTGGTATCCAGTCGTTTTCTGCCTCACTGGATGTTCAGCCTGGTGAGCTTCACTCAGTCCCACATCGTCATCATTAGGTTAGTTCTTGTTTCTATTTCTTATTCTTCTCTTAAATTACAGTGTTGATGTTTTTTCCTGACAGTGTTTGATATCTTTAAAGTGTAATGGTAAAATGTGAACTGTCTCTAAGACACCTGAAGGATAAAGACAAGGATTTTTTGCAGAAGTAGGATTTTGTGTGGAAACTGCTGAATTTAATTGAATTTTTTTTTCTGAAATTTGAGGATTTCATGGGATGTTAAAGCTGACAGCATAGTATTGAGTGCTTATTTACCACTTAAAGAAAAACCTTTTTAATATAACTTGTACATTTCACTCCTTATTGGAAACAATTCCTCATATTCTGTTACCTGTTGATCAAATGCAACACCGTCCATCCAAACTTCCCTAAAAGATCTAAAAACCATGCATTGCAACAATCTTTTTGGTTGGCGTATGAGGACATCAAAGGGATCAGCTCACTGGTGGTAACACTGGGAGGAGGATAAAACAGGCCGAGCTAACAAAACTAAGCTCAACCTGAAAGGCAGGCGGGCTCAGTAATACGGGATCATCCCCGGTGTAATTCCTCCCTCCTGGACCTCAACAAAGAGACCTGGGACAAGAGCTGCACATCTGGGGGAGGAAAAAGGAGGAAGGTCCGGTGGTCCGGCAGTCACTGACCAGGTCGCCATGCCAACATCATACACGCACACATACACACTGACAAATAACTGCTTGAAACAGTCCGGAGACCTCTTGCCCTCTTTCATCCCCACATATTCTAATGAGTCTCTTTGGGGTGTGTTTTGTGCATGGACGTGTCCAAACATGGCGGGATATCAGAGGTCAGCCTGGCCACTGACCTTGGCCCCTGGTGCCCCCTCCCCCCTTTTTTTTTTTTTTTTTTTTGTTGAGGGGGGCGGGGGGAGGGTGCATTGGATGTGGGTGGTGTCAGAGCACAGCTCCACTCTTCTGTGGCAGGTCCGGTTCCTAATCGGCTCAGAGGCCAGTTGGAGGCCAGACACCGGCCCGTATTGTCCAGCTGCATCTGAAAGGGTTGGTGCTGAAAGGCCGGGGCAGCAGAGGGTCAGACTGTCCGCAGCGCTCGGTCGCCTTTCTAACGCCATCAATGCGCTGCTTCATTGTGGTCAGCTCAGCAAGGCGAGAACCCAGAGCTGGCAAACTGCACACATGATGGTCAAAGGACTGGATTAAAGCATCAAATCATGCTGAAATATCAAAAATGGATAAATCTGTATTTAAAATATGCTCGAGCCTGTAATGCAAAGTTTCATGCTGCTTTTCTTCTATGGTTTTATAGATCTGAAATGAATTAAAAATCATAAGAATTATTTTTGTAGCTTTAAGTGAATTTTCTCTTTATTTAATTATTATTTTAGACTAGTAGCACCCAAACCAAGAGGAGTCAGTATTATCTGCAGTAAGACTGACCATTAGACTGTCTAATTAACTTTTTGAGTAGTAACTTTATTCATAAAAAGCTGTAATTTCCTGATTATTTCCATCTTGTTGCATCACACGCTCTGTGCTGGCTCCACTTGTTGACTTTGGACTAAATTAACAGCTGATTTAAAAGATGCTGCTGCCCTCCTGATTCACTTTGACTCACTCAGGCCTCCTTAACAAACTCACTCACATGAGTTAATTCTATCAGCGTCGCCTGCCAAACTAATTTCATCAAGCTTTTCTGGCTGCCTTCATAGTCATCATTGAGGTTCACAGGGGGACAAAGTAAGCAGCCACTGAAAGGTCTCTCAGGACTTTTTTTTTTGCGTATTTAATCATCTGCATGAGAGAAATTAATCTCATATTGTTGAGATAACTGTCTAATCTGAATCAAGAGCTGAGAAAGTTTTCTGTTTGGCAATTGAATGAAAATGAAACGCTTTCATTCATTAAGTTGGCTGTTTTTTCAATATTACAAGTATTCCTCACCTTGTTGGACTGAACCTCTGCTGATGCTGTAATCTCATTAACTTTGCAGCTTCAGTGTTACTGGATTTGATGGCCAATTATCTGCAAAAGTAAGATGGGTTAAACTCTGAAGAGCAGCCATCTCATCCTCCAGCCTCTCTGCTGCTCCACCAGCTCCTGTTAAAGTGTCCCATTTCTAAGACAAGACACTGACACTGGAAAGAGGTTCAGGAAAGTCCAGTTGCTCTAAAAGAGTGTATTTTAATGAACTGGAAATTCTCTTGAAACGCGACATCCCACAATCCTCGGCTCTCATCCCTTCAAAGGCTAATAGGACCTGCCAATGAAATTGTCTCCTTTTTACTTTTTTTTTTCTTTACAAGCCATAAAAGGAGAGCAATTAAATCCAACTGGAGCCTGCAGTAATGCTGGGACCTCGGCCCCAGGAGGCCCTGGCAGTCCGAATGTTTAATCATCATCCGACCTAGTTGTTGGTTCTGATAAATGGGTCTGGGGAAGGAAAGCGTTGGCTGGTCATTAATCTACAGTCAGATGGGGACAATCAAACACGGTCGCCGCCAAGTTAATTGGCCACTCATTTTAGCACGAGCAGGAGACTAAGGCGAGATAAAGATGAATGTTCTCCAGCTGATCTATAATTTGGTCCTACGGGGTACTAATACAAGCAAAACAAACAAAACAGGAGGAGGAAAAGAGGAGTGGGCTAAGAGAGAGCTGCGTTGTGAAACATACAGTTCAAGGTGGCTTAAACAGAGCCATTTTTACTTTTTTTTTAAATTTACGATATAGAAGAAACATAGTTCTTGGTTAAGTTTAGAAATGTGACATCCCATGAGCTGTTTTATAAGTGTCTTTTATATATATTTGCAAATAAAGAATAAAATGTGCTAGATGGGTGGTGGGGGAGGAACCATTCCTAACATTTGCTGCGACATGAAGAAAATATGACGGGTCACAAGAATGCGCTCAGGCTCATCTACCTTATCACCTCCGCTCCTGTGTTCACTCTGCCCGGCTGTCCAATCAGCTTGTAGCAAGGGTCAGCAGTCGTCCAGGTGGCTGGCTGCCTGATGGATGATGGGAACAGAGGGGGCTGACCGGGTCATGATAAGAACTTTATCTTGACAGGGGCTTCCTCTCCGAGCCTGAGCTCAGTCACATGGTGTCGACAGAGAGAGATGGATCTGTAGGCGGCTGGATGGATGGATGAATGAAGGGGAGACAGACATGAGTGTGTCTTAAGGAACAAGACACAACCTGTCCTGGGGCGTTATCAGTTGACCTTATGACTTTTGCACTTTTCTGCCTTTTTTTTTTCTCTTAATCAAACCTGAAATGTAACGAGGAGTTTGGCTTGTTGGAGCCATTTTTCTGTGAAGATATTTTTATTTCAGATGTGACCATGAGGGCAGCATTTAATTGATCCTCTAAAGTTGAAAAACAGATGAATATAACTGACTCATTATGGTAATATTTTTTTTAAATTTCCTTCAACACATTGAGAAAAATATTTTAGATTTTAGATGTCGGCACCAGTGGATGGATGGATAATAAATTTTTTTCATTATGTTTGTTTTATCTGTCAACTTTATAATGTTCAGACAGACAGAATTCTGTCCACTCCAGAATTCAAAATGCAAATATGAAAACATTGGACGTCCTTAATTGTAACAAGTTGCCATTTTTAAAAGAAGACATTTTAGCCAATGAACACCTGGATTTAGCTCTGGGTTGGCTTCACAGAGTAAAAGTTTGTTACAAACACTATCGTAATTTTCTGGATTTATTATGAGGAGGCTAACCTCTCTGCTTTGGCAAATGCAGTCAACAATTCACAAAACACAGTTGCGTTTAGATTAATTTGACAAATGAGTATTTGCACACAAATTTGACAAATCACCATCATGATCTCAAGCAGATCAACACTGAAAACAAACATGGTGACTGAAATGTAGTGGAAATCTTGACATGGGCTTCAGATATTGTCAGAAAACATGACAAATCATATCTTTTTGTAATTTGTTTAAAATTCAGTCTTAATATTCAACTATTTCGACTGCATTGCATTCTTTTTGTTGACATCATATGCCAACACTTTTGATTACAATTTAAATTATATATTTGTTTTTTAGGTGCTTTCATGTGCAGAACAGAAGACAACCTTCACTCTGTAAAACACAGGTAGGGTTTCTATCAAACAGCATTGTGCATGTTTCTACCTTTAGTGTAGTAAAGTTTGATCATTTGTTATATTGAATAAGATGGACGGTACCCACCTGGGTTTTTGTAGTTAGTGCTGCTTGGCCTGGGCTGCTCCCTGTTGTGACGCTACGGTGAATTTTAAGAATTAAGCCAAACGCAGTGTGTCTGATCAATATTTCAATTGGTGCGTAACTGCCCCGTGTTTACCTAATTCCAGCTAATTGGGACTTTTCACACATATCTGCAGTGCAGAATGCCTTCTCTAATGAGCTTGGCTCCATTCACTTTCTGATCTGTGGCCGGCAGCAGGAGTCTGGTTGGGCTGACCTGCCCGGACCCGGGTGGTCAGCGCTGAACAGGACACAGCTGAATAGTTGCTCATCCCCTGCTCTCTGCGGGTGATCTTGGTCCTCTGAGCTCCAGATCTGACCCATAAAGGATAAGAGTGAGCCAGGGTCAGGTACCAGAGTCAACAACCCAGGACTGACCTCCACACCAGTGCTGTGCCCTCTGGCCACCAGCCTCTGCAGGTCTGACCCTGCTCAGGGCTCGCTAGACTCCCCGTGGTGAGTCAGTGGGTCAGTCTCCTGGCGGCTCATTGTAGCAACCACTGACCAATGACAAAGGACTTGTGGTCAAGCCACAGGGGCCATAGTAGAGTGAAAGCAAGCGGATTGCCGCACCCCTGCCGATGGAGCCTAATTTTGCAGGATGCTGGTATGTAAGCCACAGATGCCACATTAACAATAGCTCCACATTGATAAACAATAATGTTTTTGCAAGGTCTTCTTCTTGGGGCCAGTCTAGAGCTCACAAAGCCCATCTGGCATTAATAAGATGTCCTGAGTTGCTTTTCAGCAAATCATTTTTTCTTTTGTATGGCAAAAAAAGGCTTTTTTTTTTTTTAGGGAGGCTCAGTGCTCCACTGCTAATTTTGGCTAACAAATAAAAATGTGACAAACGTTTTACACTAAAAAGTTATCAAGTTAAGATGTAAAATACATAAGGTTTTATATTTTAAATTTTAATTTGTTGGGCCTGGAGATGTAAAATAGGGCAGCTAGAAAGATTAGAAACTATTACAAAACAAACATGTGGATTGATGAGAAATTTAACTTTATACATTGTAAAAGATGTTTTAATTTATCTATTAAACCTTCCAGTCAATCTAAACATTAATGTACCCTTTGTAGAACTGTGATGGAGGAGTTGTGGGGAACAAAGGAGAACATTTGCACATTTTCTGTGACTGCTCAAATATAATGAAATTCTGGAGAAATGTTTAAAGAAGTTGTTGAAAATATCTTTTAAGTAATCATTTTCCTAGATCCACTGGTATTTCTGTTTGGCGTAACACCCCAGAATGATACAATACAAACCAAAGAGATATAAAGTACTCCTGAAATATCCACATTGTAGTCCTTTGTCCAACTTTATGTTCAGTGTTTTGATTTGACAGGTCCTGTTGGGAAATGATCTACTTTTTGTTTGGAACAAATGGAAACAGTTTTTAAAAGAAGTCCCAACCTGTGATGTGATGTCTGCACTGATCTCTCATATTTTGTGAATGATTAATGAGTATATTGGATGGTTTTCCCTGAGGGCAGAAGGTGGTTTGTTAAACGGTTTCATCAAACGTAATGATTTGTCCTTCTAATAGACTTTGAGTTAATTCTGAAGCAGATCGAACCTGTTCTGTCAGTGGCCTCTTTTTGTTTTTTTTGTTTTCATCAAAATAAATAGAAAAGGTGACTCACTTCTTGAACATAAACCCCACGCTCAGTTTTGGCCTGTAATCTGATCTCTTGTCAGGTTCCTTCCTGCTCTGGTATTAACGTTACATGATGCCAAGCAGAACAGTTCACAAATTTTCTTCAGTGTGCTGAGAAAGTCCCTCTATGAACAAATCTCCTCATTCATTCATGATTTAGGCCAACGTGACTCATGTCTTTTAAATGGAGGCGTGTGGGAGGAAGTTTGGAACGAGATGGGGAGTGAGTATTTTGTTCCCAGCGCTGGGGCTGGGCTGAGCTGGCTGGCCCGACTGGGCCAGGGTGAATAGTCAGGAGGCTAATGAATGAGAGCGAGACTCTGAGAGAGCGTGAGAGTGGAGGAAGTGAAAACAGCAAGTGGCTGAAAGAAGCCAGAACTCTCTCCCTCTCCGCTTCTCCCTGCTCCTCTCGCTCGATCCGGGACAGGAAGTAGGATTGTTTGTGATCAGCACGTGTGATCCGTAGCCCAGCATGCTCCTCTCTCCTGAGGGAGGTCAGGCAGGAAGTGGCCAGGCGTGGGCTGTGACCTCTGGGTAATGAGCGAGGACCCTCAGGGGGGAACTGCTGCCTGCTGCCACGTTCTCCTCTTCTGACATGCGTCCACACACACTAAAACTAATACTTAGTGTAACCTTGATTCTGACAAAGAGCTGCTGTAGATTCATGTTGGACTCAAATGTAGAAGAGAAGTGAAGACAGAGAAACAACACTGACTGTCAGATTCATACTGTCATGGTTTCATCTCTGCCTGACAGGCTGGAGGTCCCAGCTGCATCTATCAGGGTTACACAGTTTTAAACATCACCATAAACGAACAGTTTCAGACAAACCATTGCAGGTGATATTTTTTCTACGAATCAGTTAACTGTCAAGAGATCCAGTATATTCACTAACTTTTATTCTATAAACACCTGACTGTTATCTGTCCCTGATGAGTGTGTGTAAATTTATTTGTTGGTCATTCTTTGCAATGTTGTAAGAAATACTATATTTGCCCGCTAGTGTGTTATTCAGTTCTGTGACAGGATCATTTCACCTGCAAATACAGTTAATAATGATACAGACACATGCAAATATATTAACCCAGTATTGATTATGTAGCTGGATGATGCTGCTTTTGTTGTGGTCAAACACTCCTGTATTGTCATTTACAAATCTATTCTTGGCTTTTTACCCATCATACCCTCAGACCTCTATGTTCTCCAAAGAAACACAGGAAGTGATTGTTTCTGCTCTTAAGATCTGTTCACTTTGAATTGTGCCAAGAGATTGTACTGCGATAGGGGAAAGTTTATTGTTAAAGTTGTTAGAATATGTTGCCTCATACAGTTGGAATCTGTTCCAAAACTCCCTCAATCCTAAAGAGAGCTGCTCTTAATTACCTGAAACAAAAGAGACTAAAATTAGGTGACATCTGGCTTTAGATGTTTTGGTTGATCATTGTGGTTTTTGTTTTTTATTTTATTTGTCACATTGATAGTTTTATTTGATATAGGCCTCTTAGTGACTTTTTTTGGGGGGTCAAACTCCTAAATTTTGAATTTCAAAGCAATATTATTGAGTAACACAGGTCTTAAATCCAGCATCAGACACTGTGGCACAAAGTTGCAAACTGAATCAACTTCTTTTTTGTTCACTTTGGCAAATTGCTCTCTTCCCATGCTACTTGGACTTTGGCAAACTGCTTGTTGAGTTCTGCTATTGTCAGTGGTGTGTGTGTGTGTGCATGTTGGCTTCTCACTATGCTTGTGCATTAATGTGCCGGCTTTGTATTGTGCACATGTGAAGCATGTGTGTGCCGGTTAGTGGCCTTCAGCATGTCACAGTGGGCTGACAGGGGCTAATTCAGCAGTTCATCCTTCAGGGGAGTCAGGGAAGGGGGTGCACAGTGGTGATGGTGGTTGGAGAGCTGTCAGCGGGGCAGCCAGCCAGGTTCCCAGGACACCCTCTGCAGACCACTTGAGACGAAGAGAAAGAGAAGAGAGGGAGAAGGGGAAGAGCAGAGAGGAAAGGAGGAGACATTCCCAAAGCAAAACACAAAACCTAAGGCCACAAGTCAGCCAGGGAGACACTCAGATCCCATGCAGGTAGCCGAGCCAGAGACAAGCTAAATTGTCCTTTGTGACACAAGAGCCATTCAGTGGGAACAGGATGCTGTCTGCGGGATGTCCCAGACCCCTTGGCGCTGCATTGTAGTGTGTTTTTCAGTGCATGTGTGTGCATGTCTGGCCCAGTGTTGACTTTTGAGAACGACTGACGAGGGGAGACTCGACTCTGTTCACTGACAGTCAATGAACGCTTCATAGACGCACTCAATTAGCCAGCATAGAAGTTTAAAGGAGGTGTCTAATGTGACTATAGAGCCCTTATTTTGACACATGGCCATGGTGAACGTATGGTAAACATCTGATTGGTGGTTCTGAGACATGATGGACAGATTCTTGACATCTGAGTCTGTGAGACAGAGTTTGAGGAGAAAGAGAAGAGTGGAGTGATGATAATGGCAAGAAACAGTTTTCTGGATACAAGACAATTGGTTCACTCAAATATGAAGTATTTTGTCAAAAACAGCAACTTGGTGCATTAAGATCGTTTGGGGGGGCAGACCTCTTTCATTCAGACAAAGGCAACAGGAGCTGTGTAGAGTTGGGCACTGTCTTTGTGGATCTACAGACAATACATGATGGGATGTCGAGGGGAACTGTGGTACTGTATTAAGAAGTCGGTGAGGCAGAGAAGTATGTTAGGGTAGCACAGAACAGAGATGTGCTGGAGTGACAGATGAGTTTAAATTAGCGGTGAGATTCCATCAGGTTCAGCTCTGAGCCACTTGTTTGCTGTGATGGACAGGTTGACAAATGAGGTCAGGCAGGAGTCCCCATGGACTGATGTGTGCAGAAGACACTGTGATCTGTAGTGAGAGCAGGAAGCAGTTGGAATAGAGCCTGGAGAGGTAGAGGTTTGTTCTGGAGATAAGAGCAATGAAAGTCAAGACAGAACCCATGTATGTGAATGAGAAGGAGATGGGTGGAATAGTAAAGCTGCAAGGAGTTGAGGTGTTGAAGGTGGAGGAGTTTTAAGTACCTGGGGTCAACCGTCCAAAGGGCAGTGCACCAGAGAGGTAAAGAAGTGAAAAAGGGGGCATAGGCCAGGTGAAATGGATGGCATTAAGTGTCAGGGGCAGAAATTAGCACCTGCCACCGGCCAAATGCGGGTAAATATTTGAAGTGGCGGGTGAATTTGATCAACACACGCCACTGTGGAGGGTTGGCAATTTGAACAGAAAAGGTGTTATTTGTCCTCTTGACATATAGGGGGCAGCAATGTGCTCGAGTTGCTGCTGTTACGTCGAGCCGCGTTCCCCCATCACATATGGTTCCCCCTGCGTCTCCGTAAATAATGACTTATGTATTAACAGAATTGTTTAGAGGGGCAAATATTTCTCATTTTAAAAAAAAACAAAAAAAAAACATAATTCTTTTAAAAATAAAATGTGCTAATAATATCATAATACAGGGGAATAAATACAGTTAAAGACTTGTTGGTACATTATTTTTGTCCTGTGTTTTAGAGGGGGAACCAATTATTTCAGACGGCTGAAATATTTGGTTCCCCCCTTGTAACCTTTGCAAAAAAAGAACAAATGTCTCCAAATTCACAGGACTTGTTGAAAGTGGAATAAACAGTTAAAGACTTGTTGGTAAATTAACTGGTTGTTGTTGGATAATTAATGATCTAAATAACATTCAACCCGAATGTTATTTAGATAAAAGCGAAATACCACTTCAGGCGGAGAAAACCACCTGAATAATAAAATATTACAACAGTTCAGTGCAAACCCATATGATGCACTCCATCCACTACAGATTACATGCAGTCTAACACCAATTAGGTGTTGTGATGAGAAGCTATTTCATTTTCTGTTTTTCAGGAGTAGTCGAGGGAAGAACCGAAAGTTAAACAACGTTTTGTTTTTTTTAACTAAATCAATGACGTCATGACGTCGGTCAGTGAGCGTTCACGCCTACGGCCAGTGTTCTGACGAAATAAAATAAGAAATGTCTAGTTATTTCCATGCAGTGTCCAGAAAGAGGTGTTGTTCAGCTTGTAGGGCACCACAACTGCTTCCACCCACCTCCATCATCATCATCATATGAAATTACTTTTTGTCACAACAAAAAATAGTGGCTGGTAAAATATTTGAGTGGCTGGTAAAAAAATTTGTCCCCCAGCCATAGTGGCTGGTGGACACATTTTTTAATTTCCACCCCTGGTCAGGGGTGGTTTGTGACATGGAATGTTTACAAGATGGTGGTGAGACCTGCTATGATGTTTGGAGATGGTGGCTCTAACAAGAAGACATATTGGACAAAGTATGTGATGTTTTCTCCTCCCTGGCAGCTCCATATTCAACAGAGAAGGTTCCAACTAACTCCTTAAAATATTTCTTTTAGCGTTTGTTTTGTTTTTCTCCTTTCTTTTGTTTTTGTGGGTAACCTGATGTAATTTTAAAAGAAATTTGTATTTCAAAGAGCTATTGAGTATAGATAAAGATGTAAGTCAGCAGAGTATAAAAATTCAATTTATTCATAAATGAGAGACAGAGAAGTTAAGATGGTGGTTTTTGTAGTACTACTTCCTTAGAATTGAATGAAAATTACCTTTTGAATCATATCAGTGCTGTTTTCTAATAATTGTTTTCACATACTTTTTCCTTGTGACCTCTGACAGATTCAAGCTCCTTTACTAAAACAGTTGAGCATTTTGGTTTATAGATTATCCAGTTGTGTGTGTGTGTGTGTGTGTATGAATTACATCTTTCTTCATATTTTTGAGTGTTTTAACACTTGTGCCTCATGTTCTCAGATTATTCACGCTTCAGGTGCTTACAGATGGTGATTTCCAGAGGTCATAGTTAAAGCTACAAAGCAGTCAGCTCTGTTTCTCATCTCTGCTCCGCGACTCTTTTGAAAGTCCTGTTGAATAGCACTGGTGGTTTGTAGTTGCGCCGGCTGAGTTGTGCTAAAGCACTTCCCCACACTGTCATAAAGAATATTTCAGCCTCCACCTCGGTCATACGACAGAAGGTTTCCTGGTTCATATTTTAAAGTTCAGGTGCTGAAAGCGGCTGCATGGTGGGAGACGAGAAAGCATGTGCTTCACTGAAGAATGAATTTATGTTTGTTAAAATCAGGACAAGGAGGAACCACATATATGCGTGTGTGTGTCCATTCCCATGACAACAAAGATAAAAACTCGCACTTCCTTGCACAGTGAGCCCATATAAGGGGGCTGCTGGGCCGAGCCCTGCTCAACAATACCTTTAATGTCATAGCTCAGTGACTGCTCTTTGTGGACGGGGCAGCGCGCTGCGACCCACACAAAAACTCAAAGGCAAAATGGATTAGAATATAAGAGAAAAGATGACTGAATCAAACCCAGTGGATTGAAGGAGATTAGCTGAAGGGATTATGGGAGAAATGACACACTAATTACTTTCTGTTGGGTGGGAGGGGGCAGTGAATCTGACAGAAAAGGGGTTTTCTTTAAGGAAAGAGAGCACATGGTGAACATTTTGTGAATTGCTTTTAGGGCTATTTATTTCTATTCATTTGAGTTTCATTATGCTGACGGAGAACAGCAAGTTTCTGGCCAACTTTATTATTGTTTTACAAAAAAAGTTTTAGATTAGCTGCTGATTAAAGTTAATTTTCAATATCCTCCTCATTGAGGTGACCAACTCTGAGGATTTGCAGCTTTTCTGAATTTGAAGATTATATTTTGTCTTTTTCATGTTTTTAGAAACCTAGGAAAAAGAGAATGGCCTGTTTTAGGACAATAATATGATCCAAATAGATCAGTTTTAGTTAAAAATGCCATTTTTATCCCCCACCATCTAAAACCTTTGTCAATGTAAGTTTTTTTATGGCCACCACAACTGACAGACCTTAGTTATTTTGTATTTGCTAACCATGTCAAATTTATAGAAACTGAATTAAAGTTTGAAGTGGTGGTAGCTGAGAGTTATCCTCAGTTCACACTTTGACTTCTTGTACATCTTGCAATATTGTTATTTTCAAGGTATGACCAAGATGGTTGTAACTCCGTTTGTTGACATCATAAGATGATTTTCGTTTCTTCTAGTATAAAAAGGTGGTGGAAAAAATGCATTTTTTCAAGGAATGCCTTTAATTTTAACTAATTTGTCTCAAAAATAACTTAAGTTATTTTAAATATATACTTCCTTTTTCAAGTTGTGCAAATATAAGTAGCAGAAACCCTCTCCCACAGTATTTACAATATACAAACTACATATTGTTCAGCTGCTGAAACTCTTAAAGCCTTTTTTACTGTCTGCCTCTTTAAAACTAGTCAAACATCACAAACCTTTGACTGAGACGGATGCTAACTCCGGACTGGAATCTACTCGAGTTCTCAAGTTTCTTCTCTTCTGTTTGTGAGGAATTTAAACTCTTTCAGAGCCTCTCAGACCTGCAGTCTAACTTTGTGACTCCCACCTTCTGTCTGCAGATTGTCCGTCTCTCTGATTGTTAATTATTTGAACAAACCGCAGTCAGGAAGCTTAGAGGATGTCTTGTCTGAAGTTTGCTCTGCTCTCCAAGTCTCCAATTAGCCTAAAAAAAGACCCTGGAAAAGATTGGATAAGACAAAAGATGAGAAAGGGGAGGCCAAAAGAAAAAACAAAATGCAACAGTCAACAAGACCTCCTGGCATCTTTGTAGGGGGAGGACACACACACACACAAACACCACCTCCCATCCCTCACAAAACTGGTGTTTTTAGACCTCAAGCCGTCACTGTGGAAACCTCTGTCGTTTATTTCATGTGTTCACTTCCCATCCTCCCTACTTGCTTTTTTTTCCTCCACTAAACACATGCACACAGACAAATGCTGACATCCCCCGAGTTCCCTCCTCCTCCCGCCCCTCCATTCACGCCCTCCCTTCTTCCTGGGCTAAAACAAAGCCGCGGGCTGAAAGGGCTCTGAGGTAGGTAAATGTATTCAGTGACACTGGCCGGATGATTCCATTCTGTGCCAGCCCTGTAACATTTGTTTCAGGCCTTGTCCGAGGGCAGAGACGGCGTGTTGGGCCTTTTGTCCCACGTGCCCTCTGCACAGCCTTGCAGTTAATGGTGGCCTTGTCCCAGTCTGCTGGACCAGAAACCTGCAGCCCCATGGGACGGGCAGACATGGTGGCACAGGAAGGAACAGGGGAACGTTATGAGGATGAGGAGGTTCATGCAAGAGCTGTTCAACTGGCGGGCCCACTGAAGAGATTTTCACAAGACTTTCCTTTCATCTTTCCCTTTTCCTCTCCTTTTGTCCGTTTGTCTTTTCCTTTCATTCTTTTTTCCGTTTCCCTTCCCTTTTTCTTCCACCTTTTCCCTTTGTTTCCTTCGTCTTCTCTTGTCTTTTTTTCATTTTTGTTCTTTTTTTTGTTTTTTCTTCCCCCTTTTCTCATGTTTTTCCCCTTTTTTCTGCCTTCTTTCTCTATTTGACTCCTCTCCTCCTCCATCACTAACCCCTGCCTTCTTTCTTTTTTTATCCACCATGAGTGACAGTTTGTCCATCTTTGGCTCCAGGTGCTTGTGGAGAGGGTGAACTTGATGGTGGGGGTGAGGGGTGGAAGCAGACACTCCGCCGCTGTCTGTCTGAAGGGGCCCCCCAGCATTTAGCAGTGAGGGTCTCCTCTCTTTCACTGTCAGCTGCTGAAGAGAGGCATCTTTAATACTCCCGTGTTGTCTTCTTCTCCGAGAGAGGAGTGGACTTCAGGGCTGAAAACTCTGCAACACTTGACTCTGATAATCTGCTGAAAGACCTGAAGTCTCTGTTTGAACAAGAAGTTGCAGCTTGAAGCGCCTGAAATTGTCAACCTTGCTGTTTTATTATATTAACTTCTATATTTAATTGTTTTGCATAAAACAAATGTTGAAAGCTTTCATGTACACATGGTTTGATCTCTAAATTTATAGCAAAATGAAAAACTAATCTATCCATCCTGTTTAGGGTCACAGAAAAAATAAGCATTTTAAGTAAAAAGTCTTGTTTTGTAAAAGTTTGAGTTGAAATTTGAATCAATATGACGAGTATTTTATATAAATTATTCTTAGTGTTTAAAACAGTCCATCCACATTTATAACATCTTTTTTTATTAGGAATTTATGACCACCTGAGGGCTTCATTTAAAAAAAAAAAAAAGTATTTTGATTTTGTGGCTTTGTCATTTAATTTTGACGTACAGGCAAATAATTAGAAGTCAATCTAAATTTCTTAACCACTGAGCTGAGTGTTAATTAAAAACTCTTCTTGCTTTGGTTTTAATTTCCATAAACACACTCGTGGCTTTGAAATGCCCATCTGCTTTAATGCCAGGAATCCCAGGATTCCCACCCGAGTATTCGAGTCTTTGTGTAAGTGTGGGTGTGTATATTCATAAGAGCCAAAACCAAATCCACCCTCCTTCTTTCTCTCTCTGTTCGGCAACAAAATCAGCTCTTGTATTGTGGGCCACCACTACAAACGGTGCATGAGGGGATTAGCGGCTCCTTGACCACTCCTTCAAACGCACGCCCAGCATGGTTGCCTCAATTATGACCATTAGATGCCCTGAAAATGAGACTGAGATGAAAGAGGGGAACACCGAGGACTTTTCCCAGGGACGAATTTGACCACACGTTCTGCAAAAATGAATTTATAATCCTAAACCCCGACAATGGCGAGAGGGGAGGCCTTCCTGGAGTGTTGTGCTAGCTTGCTGAGAGAGGCTTTATGTTTCTATTGCTGTCTTTGTGCACCGGAGTGCCGTAATAACGATTAGAGACTTTAAAGGCTAGATTAAAGTAAGGGCAGCTTAGTGCGCAAGTTCTTTAATGGGAAAATTCCTCAGAATAACAGAGGAAGAAGGGATGCAGGACTCTATCCAGCTTTGCCCTCGGATCAGGGTGGCACTTTGAATGAGAAAATGAAGTTATACACATGAGTTTTGCTCCCACACACGCCTCACAACACAGACAGTCCTGCAGGCTTTTGTGAGCAGGTTGGTGTTCATCAAGGCTGCAGGCGCTGGAAGATGACCCCGTATCCAACATGCCTTTATTTGGCAGGTGAAAGTGCTGTGAAACAGAGGGTCTATGGGTTTGTCAGGTTTAGCTCTATTTCCCCCTTCTTTCTTTAAACTTATTCAATTTTAGTTTCATATTTTAATGTTTTAGCAGCACACCTGCATCTTTCAGAGTTTTTAGAGTCTTCTTACAGCCTGATTGTGGACATTTGTATCTGTTCTGATTTATGTAAGTTAATGCACCTGCTGGGTCATGTAGAAAATGAATAAAATCAAGAAATGTGTTCCTTATGTGTATAGAAACCACTTAAATAAAGGCTAAATAAATTAAACTGAAATCAAGGCTGTGATCAGATAACATAATGTGGATTGTCTCTGTGATACACACCATTTGGCTGTTCTCTGGTTTAAGATAAACAGCCTTGAAAGATGTTAGATTAAAAAAATAAAAACAGAGAAAAAAGGGGAATTTATACTTTTCTTATAGAAAAAAAACTGTTGCTATCACTATGGTGAAATAAACAACATGAAAATGGACTAATCCTGAACATTCGATAAAAATCAAACACTCATTTTTCATGAAGTTCTCTGCCAAGCCTTTTCCTCCCCTCTCATAGCTCAGGATTCCCCTAAAACATCCACTAACTCCCGTCTGGAGCTGATAGCAAAGCCGTGTGGGATGCCAACAAAGCCCCAGGAGATCCTGAAATGTTTGCCTTCTCCCAGCTCCTTCTCCCCTTCAGGCCACGTTTTCCTCCCTTCCTGCCAGAATTCCTTTTCTGTTCATCTCAGACCAGACAATATGTGTTTTCTGAGAGCATGTGAAACTCCATGCAGATGTGCCCTCAGGGGTGTGTGCTCACCATGAAGGGAATCTACCGGTGGAAGGGAAGGTAATTTGAGCATGAAGGGAGACATCCAGAGACTCTGTAAAGGAAAATGAGATCTGTGCTCAGGTCCCTCTGCACGTGGCTCCCACACCTCTTGGCTTCAGTGTGGGTTTCCCCCCTTTGGGAGAATTTGCAACAAGTTTACTTCAATCTACAAGTCAATGTTCTTCATTTCTGGTTAATTTTTGCTATTCCTTACTTATTGTTTCTAAAACCTACCTGCACTCCAGACCTCTCACCAGTTGAGAACACTTGATGCATCATGACGTAAAAAAATTGGCAAAGAAGACCAAGGACTGTCAAATCGCTAGAATCCAACATCAGACAAGGAGGAGACAACATTCTCCTAAAAAATAAATAAATAAATAAATAAATAAATTTAAAAACAACTTCAGCAGCTGGTCTCCTACAGAAGAGAATTATTCTTAGGGGTAAACTGGCCCTGTTCACAACTTTTTTGAGATGTGTTGCTGCCAAAAAACTCAAATTGGCCGTTATAATTTCCCCCAAAAAAATTTACAAATTTTTAGTTTGAGCATTTGATATGTTTGCCATATTCCATTGGGAATAAAATATCCTTTATGAAATTTGCAAATCACTGCATTTTGCAACACAGTTTAATCAAAACTATGAATATTAACCGGCTAAACTAACTTTATTTAAACAAGTAAAGGTTAGATGTGTTAAAACTAGTCAGAAGATGCTTCAGCTTTTGTAGGTTAGTGCTGTTCTTACCTCCACCACTAGAGGGAGGTGTTGTCTCTGGTCACTGAGGTAAATGAAGGCAGCTTTAACTCAAACAGCACTTTAGAGCCAGTAGAAATATGCATGCAAGAGTGTAGATAATAACATGGCAAACATCAGAAACTGTTAATATCACCTGGTTGCAGCAATTAGGGAAATTGCTTGCACCTGCCGATCTAAAGTGCTTTATGAATAATGTTCCTTGTTAATGTTTTGTTTTTGTTTTTTTTTTAACTGTTGGCTTGTATTCTTTTTAAAGTAAAGGTTTGGTTACAATTGATGATGTTTTGTTTTATGCTTTGTTGGTTGTTTGGATCATAAAAGATGTTTGTCTTTTCCTGACAGATGTGGGCCATCACTGTAGACAGACAGGACCACGAAGATGTCAGAGGACCTGTGTTTGCTTCAGGGATCGTATTACCAAACCGGAGGGTCCCCTGCATCATCACCCAAGGTAAAGCATCTCCTGCTGATAGTAGTTCGGGACGGGCTCAGAGACTTCCTGGTGTGTTCTTCTTTTCTGTGGCGTCTGCCCTTCATGAAAGTGTGTTGACTCAGATGGGATGAGTAAACAGAACCGAGGTGAGGCCATGTGGGCGCTGCATTCTCATGGAAGCCAGGACCAGTGGATTAGGCTAATATGGGCCCACGAGGGGGGTGTTGCAGCGCAGTCTTCCTTGACAGGAGGTGATGGATTAGGGCTTTGTAGGGCCCATGTCAGCCCAAAGACACCCAGTGATGAGGGAAGGAAGGGAGGCAGAGGAGAGATCAGGGCAACCCAATCCCAGGATCAGCAACATGTTGACAAGAGATTATCCCAATCGGTGTGTTGGTTCAGGAGCTGAGGTCTCTGAGACTGCCAGGGTGCAGGTATTGCATAGTGATGATGACATTCTAACAGAGGGAAACCTTCATAGGTGATTGTTAATTGCACAAAAACAAGAAGTATGCATGTTTGTTTCATTAAAAATAGATTTCCATGGCAGCCAACAGTTTAGTCTTATTTTGAATTTCAAACATGCAAAATCAGTGACTGTTAGAAATGCAGAAATGAAGACCTTCATCATTTTAACGTTTCTTGCAGTACTGAGAACCGCTGATTTAACAGCAGCAATAAATCGTCATGCATGAACAGAAATCAAGTTACCGTAAGAACTGGCGATAGCGCCCCAATCTGGAAACGGCCTGATATCTCAGCCACATTTGCCTCTTTCATCCAAATGTGAAAAGCAGATTGTTTCTTTTTACGGGCTCCCTTTGAAATCCAGCACACACGACCCCCCCACCCCACTGGCTTGGATTTTACAGCAAGCTCTGGTTTATTTCTGGAAACTTCCTCCTCTCCTCCTTAGCTTGTTCAAGACGCCTGCCCAAGTGTGCCTTCAGTTTATTTTGCCATTTGGGACAAACATTAAAGCTGAGTGATTAAGAATTTGCACAAGGCTCCACTGCAACCAAAAAGAAACCACAAGGAACATTTTAGGGGGGACTGTCAGTTCACAGTTATGGGTACTGTAGAGTGGAGGGGTCCTGCGTAGGGAGAATAACACTTGGCACTATCATCCACTGGCCCAGCTTCCACATCTGGACCTTGTCTTGTGTTTAATGTGAAAAACAAGTTCTGCTCATGATGCTGGGATAAATGATACAGAGTGACAGCATGTGCAACAGGAGCTTTCTATCATCCTGATTAGAAACATAAACTGATACTCAGAGGAGGTCAGATATTTGTCATTTGACTCTGCAGCTTGTTGCCATAAATGCAAGCCAGAGCAGATTTGTCCTGAAGTTGCGTACATTTGAAACACAAGTGATTAGTTGTGCATGTTCACATGACGGGTGGTGGTGGAGGGGGGTGGTGAGACGTGACTGACATGTGGCAAGGAGGCACCGATCTGTCTCTTGACGAACTTGTCGCCTCACCACGCTCCATGTGTCAGGGCCTGGCGCTCTCCCTGTGTCAAGCGTGGGTGGCCTCATGACACGCGCTTGAATGTGTATGTCACGTCCGTCTGGGGTGAAACCGCTCCTGAACACACACCCACGTAATGATACTGACATGGTGCCATCAGGCTCCGCCGCCGAGCCCAGACGGAGTCTCTGGCAAGTCGCAACCTTTATCTCTTTCCTCTGATTTCTCTCAACCTCTCACCCTTCCTGTTGCTTGTTCCTCTGCTCTGGTTGAGTTCAGCTGCAGCCATTAACTCACAATTTGGGCCTGAATAATCATATTTAATTAAATTATGGCGAGGAGTAACAGAAAGAGGAGCCAGCACAGCTCTTGGACAAGGCTCATCTGAGAATGAACTCTGTGCTGTATATTCAGTACCTCTCTGAGAGCCAGCTCAAGCTGCATGAGCATCGATTATTGACTCCATTCTGTGATTTTTATCGCCTGATGTCAAAGGCAAAAGGGTGAAAATGTTTAACTGTTTTTGCATGTTTGTTGTCGTGTTAGCAAAATATCTCTTGAGTTACTAATCGGATTGTAATGGAACTTTCAGAAATCATCAGGTGTAGATCTACAACTGATTGACTTTTAAAATGAACCCCATTCAAGATGGCTGCCACAGCTAACGCAGAAATGTCTATAAATCAGTCTGTTTTAATGTTATTGAGCGGTGGTAGTAGCTGAGTTATCAATACATAATGAGTGCTAACACATTTCATATAAGAATGTCATTTACCAAAATGGCTACAACTTTGTCCCTTCTCATCAAAAAATGATTGTTGTTTAAAACTGTCTTGAAAGGTGGGTGATTTGGCAAAGCTAGAGCTTTAACTCTTGCTGTATCTAATGTATACATATAGCTGTCCTGTGTACTTTAATTTCCCCTGGGGCACAAATAGTTTGTTGAATTGAATCAAGTTTTGTTGTGACTTTGTGGTGATGGCTGCCCAAACCAAAAACTGGACCTGATCTTTCTCTCTTCCTGTTATGATGGTGAACTTTCTCTTGGCTTTAGTTATTGTTTGAGCTATAAGCTGCCCTGGTTGCTGGAAGAAGGGCAAATCTGGTGTGAATCAAACGCAACTTGTGTGTTTAGTAGTAAAGCTGGATCTGAGCCTGGCAGGTACTCAACACGCAAGCTGTTGTTTTTGCTTCAAAAAGCTCTACCAAGATCAGATTAATTCAGTGGGAAATTTGGAGCGATGTAATTCATATTCACTGAGGACGGTTGTGTATCTTCACATAACAGATGTCGGTCCATTTGCCGACATGCTTCATATTCATTTCAGTGTTTTCCTGCAGGTGTGTTTGTGGGCGGCAATCTCTCTGTGATGCATCTGCATAAAGGATGGGAGCGGGGGTTGGAGGAGAGAAGGGGCCTGTAGTGACAATGGCACCCCCCCCCCCTCTGGTTCCTCTCTGTAAGCTATTCAGCCCCAGCCCCTGGCATGACCTCCCCCTAAGATGCCCCCACATTCTAGGGATGACTACCTGCCCAGGAGCTCTCTCTGCCCATCTGTCCACTCCCGGCGCAGCAGGGGAGTCCTTCCTCCTCCCTCCCACACTCGGGTGCTGCTGGAGGCTCCCACACACACACAAACAAGTGGGCGACTGCTGACTCAGCTCTGTATCAGGCTGACAGTGCAAACGGAGTGTGTGTCAGTCTCCAGGAGGACCACTGTTGTATATTTTAGAGAATGAGTCTGTGTGTGTATGGGTGGGGGGAATACTATTCATCAGTGCTGATGGATGTGTGTGTGTGTTTGTGTGAGCGGTTGGATGAATGCGTAGGAGTTTGAGGGTGTGTTTGGGTTTGTAAGTGGATGAAATCCAGTGGGCAGCAGTGGGTGTTTGGCTCTGTGGGTGGTGGAATACCAGCAGTTGTCTAAAACTTTTCCGAATCAGATGCAATTTTGACATTTTAAATGCAAACACATACGTGTTTAGGCTACAGTTATGTAAGTTATTTCTATTTTTAGGTCTCAAATGCAGCCAGAATGCATCGTGATTCGGTGAAGAACTTGAGGAGTTTCACCAATCCAGAAACTAGATAAACCTCCGTGGTTTTGTTTGTTATTGTTTTAGATTTTCCAAATTTGTCTAAATTTGAGAAGACTGTCTACCTCTACACATTTTAAAAGTCATTGAAGTATTTCAGTCATAATGCTGATATTGACTGGTGCCATCAAACTGCTTCATTTTGTTTTACAGGTGATGTTTGCTTTTAGTTTCACATTGTTTGTAACTTTGAATCAGGTTGGTTATTTTCATTTTATATAACAAACTGTTTTGAGATGATTTTAAGAAAATCTAATCTGCACTTTGTTTTGATTACCCTCTTTTTTTCTTAAGGAAAACTTGAACAATGAGTCTCATGTCCAATTCAATTTTCAGCCATTAACAAATTAGGACTTAATGCAACACATCTCAGGATTAGAGGATGCTTCAGTTCTGAACAGATTCTTAAAAAGGTTTTCATTTTAAAATCTTAAATTTCTAAATCCAGTTCAAATCAACTAATCTGTGATTTAAGTTTATCTAACTCAAACTTTAAAAAAATTGATCAAAATACTTTGTCATTGCTATATTCTGTTCATTGGTTATCATTTTGGTTAGTTTCATCTAGTAAAAACTCTTCTTTTATCTTTGTTTTATTAAAGATGCTTAAATATTTCAAGAATTATAAAATACACAGAAAAGTCTCATCTGTGCATATTTATTTGCTTTCCCTGCAGCTCCAGAACATACATGTTTCACTTTAAATTACTGACTTACCATGGAAATGTCAAATGAAGAAAAACTTACTTTATTATTCTAATAAATGAGCTTTATCTTGTTCATGCAAGGAAAACCTATAAAACAAACTCGTATGGATCACATTTTAATGTCAGAATTTCATCCAATACAAAGAAGTATTTAACTGTAGGTCATTTTTAGACAAACCCTTCATAATATTTATATGCCAGCAGGTGGGTGTGTTTTGTTGGAATGCTTTCATTTCTTGCAGTAAACAAGTAGTTCGAAGAATTATCCCCATAAGCATGGCTGTAGGACCAGCCACGTCGTGACCTTCGCTCCAGTCTCAGTCTGCTCAGCCCATTAGTCCAATTTACTCAGCTGTCAAACTCCAGATTCACACTCTCATCCATTCTGAGAGCTGCAAGTTTAAAGAAGAAAGGCGTCCTGCATTCCTTAGGCCCTCTTAGTTATAAACCTGACAGTCTTTGCACAAAAACTCGCTGAAAAAAACTTTCATCTTTGCTCAGCAGTGAGAAACCCAACCTCATCCCCCCCTCCACCGGTGGGAGGATGATTGTAGATGAGTTGGCTAAACACGTTTCTGGCGAGTGGGCATGCTGCCGGCTGCAGGCCTGCAGGCGTGGGAAAGACCCGACTCTGATAATAAGCAGCATTTGGCCTCTCTAACCTCTGCGAGCCTTGGCTCGGGCTAGTTGTCTCTTTTCCTCCTCACTTGTTTTCCCTCCGTTTCTCTGTGAGTGGAGGACTCACAGCAGAGGAGGTCAGCCAGGGAGAGGCCCACAGCTGTGGCTGCGAGGTCCCGGTGTGTTTATTTGGGCAAGCCCAACCATAATAAGCTCCAGCCAGGCATTGCTCCTGAGGACTGGGGCCACCACCGCTGCGGCGCTTTTCATCCTAACAATGGGAAAAGTGCTCTGACTGAGGAGGGAGCTGCACGGCAGAGTTTACCGAACAACAGCTGCCTCCTCAACTCTGGGGGGAAAAGTGTGCTGCAGATGTGGACTGGATGGATGGTTCGCGTTCCCACACCTACTCCTGTTGTACAGTTGTTCACCCATGCTCAGCCAGTAGTGAATGGGTTCCTTTGTTTTATCTGCCTGCTGAGTGGGAACGCCACAGGGCAACAATCCAGAATGATGTTTAATGTCTCCATGAATTAAAGTAAAGGAATTTCTGCAGTGTGTGTTGTGAATTAGTGTTAAATGATTGATGTGACAACTACATGTGTTGTCAAAGTGACCTTGATGTACTATAAATCTTCAGGTTGAAAGTTGTGACATTATGTCTGAACTGTGCTATGAACTCCTGTTGTGCTCGGAGAGAATAATTTCAAATAATTTAGATTTTTATCATTTGACTGTGAACAGAAAATAATGAGATTAAAGTAAAACAGCTACCATATGTTTCTGCTGAGCCTAATTGCAGCTTTTACTCAATGTATCAACAGTTGGTGTAACAAAAGCGATCTTTAGGCCATAAAATGCAGGTTGGCCTATGATTCACTCTGCTAAAGGGGATCTATGAGCCCTCAGCCTTTTTTAAATGCAGAAAGCAACACATACATACCACTTTACTCCTCAGACTATTGTGTATTGATCCCCTTATTAAATGAGTCATTCAACCCCATGCTAAGGTGTACAGGTGTGCCTCAGGTTTTGCATCTTTGGATGACTGACAGCTGCCCACTCACTGCCCCCTCTGGCCGCCAATCAATCCTCTCAGCCTTGGCAACCTCCTTCCTGCCAGAGTTTTGCTCATCTGTTAGAGCGTTGTTGAGTTGTCAGATAATGCAATGCTGATTTGTTTTGCCCTTCCCTTCCTAGTTTGCCTCATGGCATCCTGTACCCACTCCACAGAGGTCTTACTTGAACATCCTCTTCAAATCTTCTGTCGTTTTTTACCCCATCCTTTGTTCATCAACAAAATAATTTTTTTATACTAGTCAGTGAGCTCTTTATGTAAGGGCCCTGAATGTGTTTGCTTGTTGGGACCATTCTGGGCTCTGACTGGGAGGGAACGGCATGGGGCTGCAAAGAGAAACGCGTGTCAGCTGAGTCGACAAACGAAGCAGGTGCAATGACCGGGACTAGAGGAGGGGCAGCTGTCCGTCATACTCTCTGCACCCAAACAAACATGTTCTCTACACTTGTGATTGGAGTCAACAATCATCAGTTTGCTGGACTTGCACATTTATTTTGGAACAATCTAATTTTAGGCAATCCTATCAAAAAGTAATATATTTTATCTTTTAGTGTAATTTGTTCAGGAACTTGTTGTTGTTGTTGTCTGACTTAGAATTATAGAATTATTTTCTTCCTCGTATAATTTGCCAGGAAGCAAATATATTTAAATTCATGAAAACAACAAGCAACAGTTGTTGCCAACATGCAGTTTCTGCCACATCTGCCACCTCTTATCTGGCCCCAGCTGGTGTTACCTGCAGGCTCTTGCCTTCAGGGGGTCTCGGTTCTTAAACATGACCCCCTACATACACACACACCACCTCTGAAATTAAAATGCAAAAATGCAGACAGCCCTATGAGATTCCTCAACATAATTTGCTGTCCTCCCCCACTCCAAACCCCTGCTCTCCTAAAACATCACTCTGAGCTTTGACAGCAAGTGGGTGACTTCTGACGGGTCACATTGATCTCCTGGCTGGGAAGGAGGTTAGCTTGACAATGGGGAACATGTGTCCATTCTGGGGCAAGCCTTAACTTGTCTAAATCCTTCATTTAGGATGGACCCACAGAAAAGCCATCCCCTGGGTAAAGAAAATAGTTTAATTTGCTAAAGGAGGAATTTAGTCTCTGGTAGATATTGTTGGTTTGCCTTATTTAAATTAAAGAAGACAGGATTTTGTTTTCATCTAAACAGTAAATAGAAACATTTGCATTTGATTCACCAGTTTGCGTTGTTACACTACTTGTGTGTGTTGGATCGTTTAGTTATATTCAAGGATCTTTGGTGAGGTCCTTTAAAGCGGCTGCAGAGGGAAATGTGTTATTGCCTGTGTGTGATTAGGTTGTTCTGTTTCTGCCATCTGAACACTAAATAAGAGCCAGCCCACTTCTAAAATGTCTTTGATAGATGATATGAGTAGCTAAAGTCTTTAAATACAGCTTTAAAATGGCTCATTTTGCTTTTGTTAATAACAAAGATCATGAAAGGAGACTTGGCCAAGAAAAAAAATGATTTAGTTAAAATTTGCCTTTGGCAGCTATAAGTACTGTTAGTGCAAAATCTGAAAACCAATTGGGTTTTACACTTATGTGCATTTGAAGCAGATTTGTGCGTGCCTGAGACGCAACTGGCTTCAGCTAATGGTTGATTTGTCTCTGTCTGTTCTGGGTCTACATGTGTGAGAAAGACGTGCAAAACTGATTTTCCTTGGTGAAGAACTGAACGTTCTGGGAAGCAGAGCCTTTGTGCCTACAGGAGTTGACTTTATATTTTTATAGCTTGTGTAGATTTAATACTGAAAGATCAGTCTGTCAAAGTATATTTACAGCAATTGTGGAAATTCTTTCATTGAGAAAATATTTGCTACATTCTGGGCTGGGCTTCAAACCTGTACAATCCACAAAGAAATCCCTAATCTGACATTTTGTATTACATCAGACTTGTAATTCCATGCCTTTTGTTTGCACCTCTGTGCTGTCTGAGTTCCTGAAAGCTGCGCTTTGCCATGGTTTGCCTCTGTTTTAAACCAGCAGATCATGATGGTGGGTTTAATGGGTCAGATCTACTCATCAGTGTTGACGTCTGTGGTGAAGTACTTGCTGAAATAGTCACTTGTTGCTGCAGGATGAAAGGTGGTAAAGTCATGCATGACATTCAGTGCCAGACTGTTGGTGTCCACAAACTCCGTTATTAGTGTGAATTTGTCACTTGTTCGCAATAACAGCCTTATCTCCAAAATTTGCTCCCCCGTGACCAACATTTAGACAAATTATGATTGAAATTGGAGTGCGTTGAAGCAAATTTTCAAATAAACAAAGAGAGGAACATTTGTGAGCATTTTAGTACCCATCTTCAAATTAAAAGCTTTCAGAAGTCACCAGTTTGAGTGTGGGAGGTGATTTAGAATAAAATCAGCTTCAACATTTCAAACTGAACATCTGCTCCTCCTTTGTTCTGCTGAGTGGATTAAGTTTGCTAGGTATAGAAAAGTTTGCTAAGTTAGTTAGCTGATTTTTTTTTTTAGATGCGGATTTTAGGAAAATTAAAAAATCTAACAGGAAAATGAAATTAGACTTAAAAACTTATTTTGCAGTTTTTACACTGTTTTGGAAAAAAAAGTATTGTTGATGACTAAAATAAAGCAATTAAATGCAAGTTCTTATTGTGACTGTCAGGATAGGAAAGCTTCCCTGAGGCTCATTTGCAGTTTGCCTTTCCAGCTAATGTGCAATTTTTATTTTTTCAGATCTTGTCATGAATCTTTTTTGTAGTTCCAACTCTTTGTAGAGATGTCCCTTCATGTCCTGATGAAGGATATGAGTATGTGTTTGTTAATCCTACCAAATGTTTTAAGAAAATAAATTATAACTTTTTATTTGTATAACATTCATAAATTAACAAGCTTCAGGAAAGCCTTTTACACATGCAAAATAAAACATTTTAAACTCCAGCAAAATCCCATGCTCTTTAGGCTTTTGTTTTTTGGCTTGTAAATCCATTAATAGTTCACAAATTGATTTTAAATCAGCACCACATGTTCAGTTTCTGTCTCGTTGCAGCTGCAGTTACTTAGTGAATCCAGTGCTGATAATCTGCTTATCTTATTTGAGCTCAGATGTTGATGTTGGCATGTGTCATTAGCAGAGTTTTGAGGTGTTTTTTTTCTTTTGCTTCTATTACCTTTTGGCTCTAAGAGGAAAATAATTCATTCTAACACTGCTCTTTTTGTTTAAAAATGATAACAGTATTTTGACTCATCTCGTTTATGAGACTGATGCTAAATGATGACATCCCTCCCTGCGTCACTCATGCCACCACAAGTTGAAGTGTTGTGACTGAGTGAGTGTGAAAACACCAGCAAGTGTTGCAGTGAGAGGTGGGAGGGTGGCGAGAGTCTCTTTTATCCTTCTGGAAAATAAGTTTGTGTTGATGCATGGGTTTTGAAGGTTTTAATTTGCGTAGAAGCTCAAGCAAAGTCGAACAACTGTTCCACTTCTAGTGTTTACCTTTTTTTTTGTTCCAGTTGTGAATGTCTACATTGGATGTTACCAATACACAGAAATTCTCAGTTTTTTCCTTATTTCGAGTTTCATGGTCAATTATTTTCGAAATTAGCGGTTAAATATGCATAATTCCTTTACTAAAAGAGAAAATTTTTATGCATTTCTAAATTTTGTAAGAGCAGAGTTGCAGATTTGTAATTGTTTTGTTTATGCACTGAAAAATACGTGTTACCTCTCTTTTTCTTTTTAAAATTGTAGGAAATCATTACTATTTTAAATAATTTAGAAACTTGTCTGACTTTTCTGGGGAGGGGGGGTTTACTGTTTTCTCCTCCATCACATGTGTGACCTCTGATAACCAGAGCACATTAACCAGTCATTGTCTGATGTTCACTCCTGTTCAGAGCCAGAGGTCACTCTCAAAAATCAATACCTTGTTTTTTTGTTTTTTTTCTCCCAGCCACTATCTCTACAAGCAGAAGCCTCTGGTTATTTGGGGACCAGGTGGAGCATCCCTAAATGCAGATTTCTGTGCTTTTTGTTTGGAGTGGGAAACATTTTTATAGAAGTTTTATTGCTCAGAGTGAATGTGCCCCATTGTTTGGTGGCAGGAATGAATCACTGGTTTGGCTCTTTGTCCTGCTTTCTTTTAGCTGGATACTCATTTACTGCTTTTTAACCGTGGATGTTCCGGTGCTGATCTGGAGCCAGTGACTAATCTTGAACCAGTTCTTCACAGCAAAAAAAATATAAAAAATTGGCTTTTGTGGGGGGGGAAACTGATCCCTAATTGGTGCCAACTTTCTGCTGGCTACAGCCAAAATGCATCAGAAAATGTGGACGACTAACAAGATCAACTAAACGGTCATTTTTCATAACAATGAGGCTGATTCAGTTTCTCTTTTAAAAAAAAAAAGATTAGTTTTTAAAACATTTTCAAAGTGATCCAATAATAATCTGACACCTGTTCTAACCCAGAACTGGCACCTTACTGGTGCTGGTGACAAAACGGCATCTAAAGCAGCTCACTCGTGAAGAGTCACTTTGTTGTTTTAAATGATCATATTTACAGAGCATAACGTCCATGGTTAGCTTGAATAGTAAAGCTCTTTGGTTCATCCCGGGAGCTTCCTAGTTGTGAACAGATGGGAAGGATCACGCTGTCTCTTCCTGTAGTGGTTCAGAGGTGATGAGCTGGCACTCAGTGATATTCTCCAGCTTCTTTCCACCACAGATCAAAACAGAGCTTTGGCTCCTCATTAAAGTTGACCTCTCATTCCACTTTGTGTACATCAGAGCTTTGATGTCACGACAAACCAGATATGTTTATGTTAGTTTGTGTCAAAGCATTTTAACCTGTGACTGGAAGTGCAAAACTAAGAATGAATGTGTGAATTATTAGTTTTGCAGCACTGGGCAGCAGCTCTAAGTGGGCCAGCTGTATATCTAATATCATCTTTGGATCTGTCTAATATGATACAGATTTGCAAGATCCTGTTTGGACCTCTGCGTCTCATTTTGTAATTGTTATATTTGTGTAAAAAAATAAATGTGTGTGTGTAAAAACAGTCATATCTGCTAAAGACTATTTACAAACCTCCATTTAAAGGAACAGTCATTTCTGTGAGTGTGCAGTGCTACAAAAACACTCAATAGGGTTAAAATGGAATTTGTACAACCTGTCACCAAACAGACTTTGTGTACAAATCATGTGTTGGAATGTGTGAATAAAGCAAGGCCTTTCCATTAGCATCCACTTTATCTCTAATTAACTCTCTGGAGGTTACAGATTGACCCTGTTACACCTGAGTGGATATGCCAGAGCTTTTACCCGCCTCACTCTGGGAAAACAGGTCTTTTGATATAAATCCACCCGGAATCTCCTAACCTAACTACCGGGTAAAAAGAGTTCATAATGTAACCCACGCTGACACCACTGAGCAGAGATTATTCCAAAAGTGTAGCATTGTTGAGAGCACATCAGTGTATACTTACTTGATAATACCCGTCCAACTACCTGGGATTCATGCCATATCCCTTCCTGAGCAGCCCAAAAAGCTTTGCTTTGAAGGCTTAAAATTAATTACCGATTTACAGACTCAGTAACTTTATCTTTAACTCCACCTTAAGCTGGATGCTGATATGTAGTGCCAATTTACAGTGATCATCTAGCAATTTTAGAGTTAATTGGAAAATGGCGCCCGACCAATTAAGACTATAAGAAGAAGGGCCATTTTTGATGGTAAATCCACCTAAGAGGAATCTTTCACATTTACTGCTCTTAATTAGTGGGTTCTTTTTGTTTCAAGTCTTCTAAATTTATGGAGTGTATTTAAGTTATCAGAAGGATTGAGATTCTTTGCCTGGTTAGTGAACCTCACTGCTTTGCCTGGGAGAATGATTACTGAAGGCTAAGCAAAGGCTTTCAGGAGCCACATGCCTGACTTGTTCAAAACGGCAATCTCCTGAGGAGAGGTTAAGGAGAAGAGTCAGCACCTCCAGGGGAGCTGCAGACTTGCTCTCTGTCACCATGTCATCCATCCTGGAGCCTAACTGAGTTATCATATCAACAAATCTCTCATCAGGGGCCCCACAACTGACACTTTTAGAAAGACACCCACAGGGGCACAACAAATTTTGAGCAGCAGGACGTTGCTAAGAGAAGAACTGAGGCACCTGCAAAGGTCTTCTCTCCTGCCCACGGAGAGGGCGCTCCCACTGGGCATCACGTTGCTCTCTGGCCTCTGGTCAGCATCAGAGCACAAGAGCTGGGACGCTGGAGCCATAGTTAATGCTGTTCACAAAAGCAGGAGTGCACAATAGAAGCACTATATCACCAAGACTGTCAATAAATTTAAAAGCAACCCACGAACAATTAGCTGAAAGGGCAGCAAGGTTTCATGGCCATACAGGCCTCAGCTTCTCAGGCCAGCGGAGATAAAATGTCCACCCACGTTCAAATGGCAACGGGTTGTTCTGCCCAGAGAATAGATCCGCGGACTCCTGTGGACTGCTGCCTGACCTTTAAGTGTGTCCCCCAAAAATAAACCACATGCTGAGCCATTCCACTAGTCACAGGATGGTTTATGACTTCTTGAATGTGGGAAATGTTGCTCAATAGATTGTCTATGACCATATAGAGTTACACGCTTTGTTCATTTCATGGTTTACATTATTTGTAGCATGGGCCAGCCAGCTGCCTCCCTTGATGTTGCATAGCGTCATAACCAAATGTTTGTTTTCTGTGATGATATAAAAAAAAAATCTAGCTGTTGTGCTGATCATTTTAAAGTTCTCGTCATTTGGTTTTGCTAAATGAGACTGCGGTGAGTCATCAGCAAGTCCTGGATAACACAATGTCCTCTTGATTTGATTTTTTTGTGAGATCATTTTAAAAGGGATCTGTTTGAGTTGACTCTGCAGCCCTAAAATCATCCAACATGAGAAAACAAATGCCATCTTTGATTTGGGTGAGGTCCATCTGTTCACAATACCCTAACAAGAACAAAATGCCCTTCGGGGCAATCAGAGCTTGCCTGTCTTCCATGATCAGAAAACCTTTGAGTCTTTAAACCTATTTCTAAAATGTCCTCAATTGATGGAATTGCTTAAATATGTTGGCTAGCGATTAACAGTTTGCAACAACATGACAGATTTCACTCTTGGCAACAGTTTGTATAAAAACCACATTGCCAAAGATGGGATCTAGCCCAGGTTTTGTTCATTAGCAGAAGGTTTCAGGAGAAACATGCAAAGGAAAAATAAAAAGATGACTTAATCGCATCTATTTTTTGACAATATATGTACAATCTTTTATGTCAAAAGTTCAAGTCAAGGACTTGTGCTTTAGGCAAAAGATGAACATATTGTGCATTTTAAAACTTTAAATCTCTGTCCAGATTTAGGTGCAGCCTCTTGGCATTCTCTTCATCCAGCACCTCTATAAATCATTTGTCTGTTCACCACTGCTGACCAAATCGACCCATTGGCCAAGAGCCAAGCCTGTGTCCGGACAAGGCCCTGACCCATGAACCTTAGCCGAAGCCCTTGGGCCAATGGGGTGAGGCCATTAGAGCAACGACCTCGCCAGCCAGGGCTACCTGCTGCTCTGGCATAATGCAATTGGACACAGCTATCAGAATGATGGAGCACACTGAATTCTCCACGCTGACCACTCGAATGGCTGCCTCTGACCAAAGCGGGCAAAAGTATCGTAAGCCGCTGCGAAATGCACCACAGATGTTTCTTATTTGTGTCTGTATTAAACTTCTAACCCAGGTGGTGCATTGAAAGTTTTTAATGCTGTAATTCAGATATTTTGGGTCAAGTTAACTGAAAACCCCATTTTAACAGAAGCTCAGCTACACAGAATTTGAGTCTCTTTCTTCATTTCATCTGTGTTGTAAAACACTCATTTCTCATTATTGCATTTGTAAACCTTCTGTGGTTTCACCAAATGTGACACATTATGCTCTTTGCGATGACGGCCCAAAACCAGGCTCCTGCTGACATTTCTTCACTCTGTCTCCACCTCTGTTTTGTTGACAACAGAAGCTTCACACTGGTAGCATAATTATGAACATTAGACTAATCGAAGAAAGACTCTGCAGGATGCTAACCCCATGATGCCTGAACCTCAGTGTGCCGATAAAGAGGTGATTCCCACGCCTGAATTTGTGTAAACTACTGTCATACTGGTGCATTCCCACAGGTGTCATCCTCCCCATTCATCCAAACAAATACACCTGAGGAGACCCCCTCCAGCTTAACGCAATTAACATCTTCCGTGCCCTGTGGAGTTACACTCACAGTGCACAAATGCATCCAACTGACAGGCAGCTTAGGCAAATCTTTTGTATGGGGAGCAAGCTGAGTGTTGTTGGGTTTGCAGAGAAGCTAAGTGAATTTTATCTAGAAGTTCTTACATTACAGAACATCTTGGGAAAGACAAGCACCTCATCTGAACTCTCACAATGTGTCTTCTAGGGACTGGGATCTAAATGTTAATGTATTATAGAGTACACAGCAGTTGATAGTAATGTGGTGTGTTTTATGACTACTAAATATGTCCCAGCTTTTCCATAGTGATAAAATTTGCAATTGAATTAGGTGTGTTTTATGATACAGTGTAGAGGTACCATAAGAGATGGATCAGCTAAAAACAAAGGTGAAACTAGCACTCCTTGTAGGAATGCATATCACCTGCTTTCTTACATGCCAAAGCCTAAAGATCTTGTGTGATATGCTGGTCCTCAGTGTATGTAGTGGAGCTGACTCTCAGCTAATAACACACCAAACTTTAGCTTAATATGTGTAAAACTGACTGAGTTATAGCTGCGTTTGCTCAGGTGTATTCCCTTTGCAGGACAATTTGAATCGGACAATAAAAGTTAAGTTGTACATGTACATACAATATTTTCCTTCTGGGAGTTTCATTAAAATATCTTCAGTAGTTAATGATTTCTTTTGCTGACAAACACACTCAAAGACAAATTATATTATAACTTAGTGGTCCTCATCACTCCTCATTCATTTTTTAAAATATATTTCTCATACACCTTGCGTTACTTCCAAATATATGTAGAATCTTAAACAAATAATTTCAAGCAATCTGAATGTGTGGAAAAACTAATAAGCAGTAGGTATTTAGTAGTTATTTTTGGTACATTTTGATTCTAAAAATCTAAATGTTTCAACCACAAGTCTTTGTCTTTACTACAATTTTCTCCACAAAATTATAACTTTGTGCCCATTCTTTAAGCTACGTTATTTTCCTGCCTTGTTTCTCTGAAAATCATTTTTAGTATAAGTTATTTTACTAATTTATGTTTTTAGTGCTAACTTAAAAATATTAAAGAAGGAAATTTCCTGTGGCAGAAACAAAAGTAGGGTCTAACAAAGTCCAACATTTTGAGCTCACTATGAAATCGGCCATTGTGTTATGTTTTTAAACCCCTGGATTGCCGTTAAAGCATTTTCAATGCATGCCAGTAGATCTCATTACTCATCTCTGGGGAAGTTTAGTTCAGAAACCTGCCACATTAAAAAGACTAAGTTGGTATTATGTCTTCTGTTTTTTCTGCAATGAACCAAAGTGTCCAAGCTGCAAAGAGAGAGGGAGGTGTGTGTGGTTTGTCCTAAAAGGCCAATCTGGACAGACGAACTGATGGCAGCATCTGCCTGCTTTGTCAGCGGAGGAGAGTTTAATAGAAGAACCGAGTGCCAAACATTCAGCAGTACTAGATGAGGACAGAGATGGATGGTTGAGGGGTCATAGACGAAGGGTCTGGCTTCTTATCTCTAACCCTCACTGGCAAATCGATTGGTTGTGGGGCATCAGTCATCAACTAAACCCAGGTCACCACTTTCTTCTTCATCCGTGGCCCACAGGCGAAGCTTTGTCAGCCTTCATGTATGTGCCAGTATATGGAGATGGATGAATGTACAAAGTTACATCAGGCCATTAGATGAGTTTATAAAGGTCATCTTGATTTGGAACTGCATTACTGTTTAAATATTATAGAATATTTTGATCTTGTCTAAGATTGATACATTCTGTGTTAGGCTGATGTTTTCTTTGGAGGATGGAGGGTTGGGGACAGTCATTACTTTGGCCCTTAATGTGATTATGGCAAAATGTAACAAATACAATATTCACTGGGAGCATCTTGTGGTTTAGTGCTTTTGTTGATCAGGAAATTGCTTCAGAAGTTACCGTAAATAGCTTCATAAACTTAGCTGAATCACTGAAGAAAAGTTTTTTTTCTTCAGTGATTCAGCTGACTAGGTCATGAATTTCTCTCCATGAAAGCAATTAAAACACACACACACACACACACACACACACATATATATATATATATATATATATATATATATATATATATATATATATAATTTTTGTGTGTTATGCCACTTGCCTTCTATTATTATCATCTACTGTATTAGCTTTTCCCCTGACTATTTGTAAAATGGATGGTTTCCGTGCTGCAAAACTGTTTTTGCTCAAACTACAAGTTTCTGTGATGTGATTCACAAACAATCCAAAAGTTAGAAAAATATCTTTTAAAAGGATTATTTGTGAAATACATGAAATACATCCTAATACTCAGAATCTAAATATTAACCATCTAGATAAACTTGTACATAAAATATCACTTNGTCTGGTTGCAGACAGAAATCATGATGCCCTGCAGGGTAGCCATTAGGCCACAAGACAAGGGGAGCCAAGAGGATGTCTGCACTCCAGGGTACTAATCCAGCACCAGTGGTTCTGCTTGGATAAAGACAAGTCATACAGCTCTGGATCACCTTCTGTTACTGGCAGGTGGTTTTACTTCACCAGTAATTAGCTATCTGCATAGTTTGGCTACTTTTGTGGCTGAATTAAGTTCACAGGAGCATTAGCTCTGGTCACAAACTCAGCTAGAAAAGTCAGCAGGACCACCTTTTTTCAGCTTGGTTACTTTCATTGTTTCATTTTTTTGTTGAGACTTTAATAACATCTAAATCCTGACTTAGTCCAACAGATCTTTTAATTAAATGTCAACAATAACAAAAGACTGAAAAACTTTGTATGTTTTAACAAAATGTTTGGTAGACTCAGTCACTTGTGAGTCAGTAGCGAATGTTTAACTCTGTTTATGCTACAGTGATTTGAGGTTATTATATTTGACTCCAGCTTTGGTCTCAGTTTACCATTTCTCATTAAGAACTCTTCTGTTGTCAATTCTTTGACCTGCAAACATCTGCTCAGTGGAGGGTTTTTTTCTGCCTCACCTCTAATCTTGGTTTGGGAATCGGCCCTTTTCTTATCTCAAAGCTTTGAGCTCCTGCATGTCAGGGAAATTAATTGCATGTTAAGAAGGGTGGAATTAATGGCTTGCACTGAAACCTGTGGCCTCAGCTGGCTTAGCTGCTTGCAGATCACCCCCCTGATCCCGCTTGTTACAGGAGCTTGACCATTGTAGATGGTGAGATGATTATGTGGTTTCAGCCTCTTGTCTCTGTCTCTTTTGTCTTTTGGGGGTAGCACAGGGGTCTCTTCTTTTGTCTGCCTCCATGTTCCTTTCAGGTGGTATCACAGCTGGCCCTGTTAATTCACTGTGACCCTATCCCCCCATGAGGCAACTGTAAAGGCTCACACAAACTTTTTCCTCCCGTTTCTTACATGCACTCTTATATACTCGGCAAAGAATATGAAGTGGAACTCTCTGAAGCAAAGTTAGACATCCAAATTTTCAGGTGCCCAATTTTTTCCCAATGAGGACAATTTAGCAAAGAATATGTTTAAAGATACTCTGTGTACTTTATTTTCAGTGGACAGTGATGCTCCAGTTGACATATAAGAAACAGAATGTGAGTCAGGTTTACAAATGAATCAGGTTGTCCCTGGGAATCCCGAGCATGTGTTGTCTAGCCATCTGTCCTCTTCAAAGATGCTGACTCGCACAGCTCCACAAATACAACAACTATACAGTTAGACAATTACCCTAAACAGCTTAGTAATGAGTTTACGGTGTCTCGAATGATGGCCTGCTAAATAAAACTACAGGATTCCCACAAAAACCTGACATGGCTGTAAATATGTATTAACCAGAAAATGGGCCTTGTGTGGGATCATTTAGAAGAGACAAAGAGTTGCCCTTTGACAAAGAGGCAACGTGCAGAAAGAAAGAGGGGTTTCTACTTAGCTAATGAGTTGCTCCATAGAAATGTAAAAAGGTGGGTCTTTATGCAGAGCAGTTGTGCCACTAGTTGGGCCTGATGGACTGTAAAGTGAGGAGATCTAACCCTAAAAGCTCACTGTTCATTGTGGACATGCTAATTCAAAGACCCAAACTGTTGTGACATGGTTTTATTGTTGTATGAAGCAGAAAAGGGACAAAGTCATTACTGGGAGGAAACTCCAGATAAACCAAAAGGGAGAAAGAGGCCTGTTAAGTGGTCATTAAGTGGACATCTTAAAGATAAGCACACCTCTCCCACCACAAAAAAGCTTCTAACTTAAAGGACCTTCTAGTTTTCTTTGGCATCTTTCATTGTGAAAACCAAAAATTTCCTCTTGATTAAAAAGAACTGACATTGAGACCCTTGTGTCAAGTAAACATCAAATGAGGAGAATCACGTCACAACAGACAGACTAAACTTCTTTTGTAGGTTTTGTGAAGGTGTTTGACAGAGACAAAAAAAATTCCTTAGGAAAAAACACACACACAAAAGTAACAATGATAACATTTTCCAAACAGAAAACACAATGAAATAAGCAGAGAAACATAAACAAAGCAACAGTTTGAAAAACCCCATGATGTACTTTTCAACCTTATGTAGCATTTTCAGAGATAGTGCAAACCTAACAGGCTGTAGGCCAATCTCTTCATTAGCACATCTAAATGGCTGAATTAGGGGAATCCCAGTGTTTTTGTGTTGGTGATGATGGGGACTTGGAGATTATGGCACCAATTGAAATGTAAAACAGCCACTGCAGCTACCCATAACCTCGGTGCGAACCTTGCTTGTAAGAATGAAACTAGTTTCAAAGGTAAACTTTTGTCTTTTATTGCAATAATCACTGAATGACGATACTTTAGCCCCTTTTTAAATCTCTGTTTAGAGGCAAATTAAATCTTTTAGGGCCAGGTCCATTTGTGATTTACTCATTTCAGCATTAAAGAGAAAATTAAGACTTTTTGGATAAAAAGACAACAATGGTTAACTTCTCTTTTATTGAAATTTGCAATGTTTACAAGACAGGTATTACAAAAAACAAAACATAAGAGTAGATTTGGATTTTATTAGATTAGCTTTGGTTTCACTCTTGTTTCATTTGGTGGTGTCAGTCGTGTGTTAAATACTCAGACGTGGGCTAACCAGTTATTTGCATGCTAATGTTCCCAGTACAATCTGCCAAGAAGAATAGATATAAGGGATTCGAGCAACTGCTATACCTTTTTAAAGAAAGGGTGTGTGCCCCTCCCTTTTTTTCAGGGAGGTCTTTTGACTGTTGAAAATGGCAAACCACACTGTTTCAGACTGCGTATTGAAGAGGTGGGGGCTGAAACGCACACAATACAGTACACTGAGGACAACTAATCTCGCCCAACTCGTTTCACACAGAGGGATAGGTTTCTCCCTCTGTTTTGATGTTTGCTGCTTCCCTCTTAATTCCAACTCTTAATCACTCTGTGTTCAGCGGACTGACCTCAGCCTGCCCTCAACCCACTTGAGAACGACCTCGATCCCTCTTCAAATCTGCCACACCGGCAGCCTCAGTATGAAGGGCAGATGTGAGACATGAGCCAATCTGCTATCTTCAGCCTCTGTGTCAACACACTGCTTTCTCTGTCACTCTGTCACTCTCACAATAAGAAGCAGCGCTCTTTTGTCTAAGGAGAGTTTTAGATAGAGTATGCAAAGTCCAGACCGAGCTTCACAGATGTGAGAGGGGTAGGGGTCATTTGATGTTTGATCGGCTGATGCTGTTGGAGAATTGCCACGCTGTTTGGGCTTTCAGTTGTCCTAGAAAATGTTCTTTGGATTGGTGTTTGCACGAATTTGCATCACCGTCCTGAAAATAAGCTTTAATGAAGAGGTGGGACTGTGTGTATTTACACGAGAAGTGAATGTTTTAGCTTGTTCAGTAGATCAACTCGTGTTGAGCAGCTTAAAGAGAAGACAAGTTGGCATATCAGAACTAAACTCCAAGGTCTTTTTTTGTTATGAAAGTCTTGATGTAAAGTGGCAAAATTAAAAGCGACAGGACACCTTTTTTTCGAAGACAGTTTAGTTTGCCACAAAATTTTAGGTGTATGCAAAATTATGGACCTTTTAGGTCTACCGTTGGCTGTGCATGATTTGAGTTGATGTTTTTTACAGTTCCTTCAGTGTTTCCCATGCATTGTTACACAAAACACACTTGTTGTGCTGCTGTTTGTCATACTTGCTTGTTTATACAGCTTAGCACCATATAGATAAGTTCTTTAGTATTATATTGCTGCAAATTGAAAGAAAGGATATTAACAATGTGCTTAAGGCAGTGTGTTCGACAATGTTATTTCTACTGTACACAATCATGATGCTTTTGTGCAATGATCACTAATCTGTTCACGTTTAAAAGTGTACAAACTTTTGCCCCTACAAAGAAAGTAGTGACACGAAATAATGCGGCCCTAAAAATGTGTAAGAAAAGAGCTGTTGCTGTGATTTTCTGGCCTGTTTACAACATTTGAATTAATATTATCCTAAAACCTTGGCTCATCTAGACAATTCATGGGTGATTTTCTGTGATTTCATCACTTAATTTGTTTAATAGTAATTGTAATTCATAGTTACCTGACTTTTGGAAATAAACTGTAACTAAATGCAATGTTTTCCACATCATGAGACCATGGCTGTAAATTTGGGTGACACCATACTTTCAGGCAAACAACCTCTTATCAACCTTGCTGAGAAGCCTGAGGGTTTTATTTAGGTGAACAAAGCTCAGTTTATAAAATGGGTGCCACTGTTTGCAAAAGGAAGCTGTGACGCAAACCACTGCTTTTAGCCTGGAGGTGGGAAACACATTAACACCTTTTAAGCTGAGTGACACATTACCTGGTGTGTGTGGAGAGGCTACAATGTAGCAGCAGGGGTTCTCATTCAAGCTTTTATCTATTCAGCCACCTCACTTACTGACAGTGCATCAGATGACCGGCATTTCATGTTAACGTGACAGACAGAGGTTTCTGTGTGTGATACCACAATGAGATGATGAGCCGAGTCCTGTGACCCATGCGGCTGCTTTATGGTCTTCCCCTGGCTATGCTCCAGTTTGAGGCTTTACTTCACTTGTGGCTAAAGGCAATAAGATCTGGTCATGTGGCTGGGTGCTGTGATGCAAACAGGAAGGAGGATGGTGGGAGCTGAGTTAACAAGTTAAAATAAAATAATTTACTGCAGGGCCTTCTCATACAGCTCTGCTCATTGTTGAAATTTTATAAAATAAGGGGATGATCATGTTGCATTTTAGTGCCAGCATGATTATTGTAGAGATCAAGTGTGATAAACAAAGTTGAGAGATAATGCTGGTGGGATTTCATGCAACATTTAAACGTTGTGCATTATTTTAGTAATTCCTTGTGGTATAAAATATCAGTTATCATCCAGGCTTTCTTGTTCTAAAGTAGGTCTTTTTTTTTTTTTAGAAGACCTGTGGAGCGTTGCAAAATTATATAGTAATCGTGTCTCAAATCTTTAAGGAAAGCAGTTCTTCAAGCTAACTCTTACCTGATACCTGAGCAAGTTGCCACTTCGCAGTTTTGCCTTTTCCACACCTTAATTGCTCTTTTGAACCTTTCTGTAGCAGGCAGAGGCGTACCACATGTTGGTTAGGGAGCTTCAGGGAGGAAGGCAATGAGATGCACCTGCAGCAATTAAACTGCACAGAGGTATGCCTGCCTCCACACACCATGCAGCATCCCAAACATGCTGGAAAAATTCTCCAAATTTCTAAGAAACTGAAACGGAGCTCTTGTGGCGGAAATCAGTTGATTCACCTATTAAGTTTGAAGCTGCTTCGGTTTTATAACCAGGTAATTAAAAACTTCAATGAGACACTGCTGTCTGTAATTTAGAGCTGCAACATCATAGTTAATAATTAGTTAAACAGTGTCAATTTTTTTTTCCTTTCTGTAACAAAGAGATAAGTTTAGGTTGTCTGTGTTTTCTGTCAAATGTGGCTTTATCCTCCTGATACCTTTATCTTAGAAAGCTGCTATTCATTGTGGTTATATTTGCCCATAAAACAATAAGTACACCATTATAGCATAATACATCCATACTATTGATGTAATGACTGTTTAATGTCTCTGTCCACTTTAAGTTTAGTGTGTAAATGGCTACTGATTGCTGAATACAGGCCAGGTCTCTTTCCCACAGAGACTCAAGGGGCTGGTCTAACACAAGGCCAAGACCTGGCTGCTTATGTCCCAGTTTTAATCACTCTTTCTTCTCATCTTTTATCTAATTTCTTTGTCCTGTCAATATTTTATGAGGTAGTGTGAAGATGGTCATTATGGGTGAAAGGTGGCTCGATCACAGGGGCAGAGGAGTGTGCCGTCCATCAGACTGCCCGGCCCTTGCTGTCTCCTGATGATGATATCACTGGAGCCAGGCATGCACACACACTCATCTCGCGTCGCCTCGCCCCGGGCTGCCTGTCTACCAACCTGCTCAGGTGACTCACTGTGTCACCGTGGAGTCTGGTGCCTGGTTGAGTCTGGGTTGTGTGTTGCGTCAGTTTCCCCAAGCGCAGCTAAATTCATTTGTAAAATGGAGCATGATTTACCCTGTGACACCCCCCCTCCCCCCTCCTTCGAGTGCGTCTTCCTTATGAACTCATCTGTGACTCAACTAATAGCTAAACGTGCCACCAATTTAGCTGTGGCCTCCTCACCCCCAGACCTTACTGCGTATTTTTCGAGACACGACAGAGTGTGCATCACTCAGCTGGCATCTAGAGAGCAGTGGGTGTTGAGAAGGTTGGAGTGTGCGCACACACACAGTAGTTTTGGCTGACTTTAAGTGGGCTCAGCCAGTAAAATCAGTGTGAGCATCTTTTGGCGGCAGTTAAAGCCAGTAGAGATGAATGGTCGCTGTAGTCTGGAGCCTTTATCACAGGACATTACTAATGAGTGATCAGACTGTTTTACAGCCATCTGGCGACAAGACACTCACATGACTGAAGCTCACAGTGAGCAATACGAGTTTGAGTGCTTGAAGCAGTGGAATGACAGTGACGTTAGATTAAATTGAAGACACAGAAGCAGATTTTACTTTATGACCTGATATTCACACTGTGTGTTTGTGTGAATTAAAAGGTTGGTTATACTTGTGACGGGTCAATGTTTTGTCTTATTGTGTAGTGTGAGTGAACCTACTCGCCTGCTGTTAGATGATGTTTATAGTCCTTATCGGAGACACACACACACACACACACAGGCACACATACTTAAACATACAAGCCTCTGCCCTCTTGATTGCTTTAGTGTCAGAAACTAAGAAACAACACACTCTCATAGACACTCCACATTCATGCACACAAGCCTCTGCCCACTTGATTGCTTTAGTGGCAGAAACTGGACACAAGCTAAACAAACACGTTCAGACATGCACGCACGCGCACATAAACACACACGTTTCCTCTGGCCCTCCAGTCTTTTCCCACACTGATAGAGATCAGGAGCATGCCATAAAGCACAAGTCTTGCAGGGAACAACAAGGCCCTCCTTGACTCTCTCAGCCCACTTAGATCATTCGCAGCTCGCAGGGCTGATAAGATGACTGCGGTGCCTCCCTTCACCCTCCCTCCTCCCAGCATCTCCTCCCTTTTCTGCTTCTCCTCACCCACTGCTTCCAGGACTGCCTTGTCCTCATCTGCTTTGTAAACCTCTTTAATTATTTTTTTTCCAGCTCAGTCATAAGCGTAACCGCCTCCTGAAGACTCACCATCACAGCTGCCAGTCATTATCACATACTGTAAATATAAAACCTTGATCTCATCACTACATTATCAGTATGACCTCAGCTCTAAGGGAAAAAATAGTTTCTGCTTTTACCAACCTCCCCAGAGCAAATTTTTAGGTTATCTCGGCTATTTCTATGATGTCATGATTTAATGTCCAATTAATGGGTAACAGTGGCAACTGAGATTGTTTAAACTGAGTTCAGCGAGTTATTTACTGGTGTTTGAGCGTGTCCAGCCCCTGCCTGTTGTAAATCATCTGCCCTCTCTTGACCCCTCGCAGCTTTTAAAAGCCACACTTCATCTGGTAGGACTGCTAAGTGAGCTTTAGAGGAGCCTGCAGGGCAAGTTTCAGCCTGTGCAGATGAACATTGTTTTAGTATTTTTATGAAAGACAATAGTAAAATACTTCAGTTTTCATGCAGCTTGATTCCTCTCCACATGTATTTCAGTGATTCAATCATTTCATTGTTGCTAAAGTATAAAAAATGGAAAAACTGCTAAACTTGGAAAATAATAAAATAAAATAATCACATATTCTGTTCACTTTTGCTGAAATACAGCACTTACAAATGCAGGGTATTTAACATGTATTTGCATATGCACCTAAAACTACTGATAAATATATCTTCTGTTTTTACAAGATTTAGCACAGATTTACAGTCCAGGACAATTTATAATTCCCTCAAGAGACAATAAAAAATAAGCATTTTTCAAGTGCTACTCTGTTTTTTAAGAATATATAATAAATTAAATTTTGTTCATTTATTAGATTTTGCACCAATATAAACTGGACTGTTTGTTAATAATACTTTGTCCTTCCTTGGCTTTTGAATAAAAAATATTTTCTAAAATAGGTCAATTTTCAGCCCAAAACATGAAACTGTGTAAGTGTTTTCTTCCTTGTCTTTAACATTCACTGCTTCACTCGTTTGACTGTTCTCTAAAATGTTTTTATACAAGCTTTAGATTTTTTGTTTTAGAAAAACATATTTCTTGCTAGAAATCAAAATGTTTTCTTTAAAGAAACTCTTTGCAAACCAAGAAATCAAACATAAAAAGGTCATCCTGAGTTACATCAAATGGTTCAGTTTGAGAGTTTACTCCAGTAGGTTTCCAAATATACTGATAAGCAGGTACTCAATGTAAACAAATAACTTTTATCTGCATAGTTAACAAATCTAAGGATAAATACATGCCAATATGTCAAAGCTGTCAGACTTCTCATACCCTTATGACTCTTCCACGTGATAGTTGGCAGACGTTTACAAAGTTTGCTTACAAATTTTTAATTTCATAACATTTACCATCGGATTCAGAAAAAAACATTCTGCGGATTTTTGTTTGCTACTTTATGACAGTTTTTCATGAATTTGCAATACTTGCCTTTTAAGCTCAGTTAATGCACACCCACTCACACGTGCAGCAAATTTAAAATTCACTGAAATTAATTTCAAACCCAACTGTCCTCACCTGCGTTCAGTGGCCACAGAACCTCCCGGTTCTTTCAAACATCTGCATCCTGCAGTTTTTTCCTCTTAATTAATGGGAAAAAAGGCACCCATAATAATTTGACATCACTGCAGGTCAGATGCTCAACAGCAACACCTTAAAATACTCCTCCATCAGTTGTGCTTTGATCTTAAGCTGCACCTGTGTGCTAACGGGGATCTCACCTGCTAACAGCAGAGTTTCATCATCCTGTCTCCAGATCTTGGTTGGGTGTGTTTAAACAAAACACTGTGAAAAGTTTTTCTACTTCCGTTCAGTGTTCTTTTAGGTCGGATTATTACCCGCTAGGAAACACTTGTTCAACTTATGGTGACGCCACTTTTTGTCATCAGCTTCACTAACCTTTTCCTCACCAATCAGTGACACGTTATGCACAGATACTGGATGCACACAGAAGAAAACACATTGATTTCCTCCTGTTTAACAGAAATCCTGAAACTGTCATTACTGTCTGAACGTCTGAACTGCTGATTGTTGTGCTTGTGTTAACAGGTGCAAGCAAATTTTTTTTTGTATATAATTCTTTGTAATCTGACCTTGATGTTCATAGAGCAAAAACAGAGCTTGAATGGTGTCCCTTTGAGAAAAGTGTCTGCAAAATGAGTGATTTCACTCCACTGTATCTAACACGACAAACAGAAATAACCTCAATTCTAGTTTTATTGATATTTTCCTCCATCAGGCGTCACAAGAGGAAACAGTGGCTCTCCTCTGTGTCTACTCCTCTGATCAGCATTTTTTTAAAAACTACAGGTTTAATTCAAGAACGAGTATCTAAAGCACACTTAGATCTCGCATACCAAACAACTTTGGCAGCCACCTATCACAGGAACCTATTGTCAGTTCATGAATTTATACTAAAAAAAGAACTATATTCCACATGAAAATATAAACTCAAGCTTTGCTGCATTTCTGCTGTTTAGAAATGTATTCATCTACACCAAAAAAACTGCAGGTGAAAATGGGAAAAACTATAATAATGCACTTTTACAAGCAAAATGCAGTTTTGCTGAAGCAATTTGTCTCCTTGTTGATGGAGATATAAGGTGGTTTAGCAGTCCATTTGTTCTAATAAATTGACTTTTCTGGTATTCCAAATAAATGTAAAAGAATAACCAAGCTCCTCCTTCACATATTTTCATCCCCCACTGGCGTTGCACGTTTTCAGCATCCCAACTCAGACACATAATTTCAGGGTTTTATTTCTGTAGTAAAAAATGGTGTAATCGGCAGTAAACGGCACAATGCAAAAGTAAATGAATTAGACTAATTAAACTTATTAGTTTTTTGTCCCTGAAAGAGAAACAGTTACAGCTGCAGGTACAAAGAATCATTTTCACACCTTTCCAGGCGCTAATGTAGAGCTGTGACTGAAGGAAACGTACAAGCAGTCAAAAATTTACACCAGAACTCCAAAATTAGATTTTAATGTCTAAATTTACCCACAACGATTTTAAATCTGTTTGGGTAAAAAGAAGTCTGCAAATGACCCAAACTTATTGATCTCACTCAGAGCTACAAACATGTCTCGTTCAGTTTGACTTTAACACATTCAGTCACAGTTAAATCAGCAGGAGCACTTTGTGTGGAAACAGTCATGTAGCAGTACAAAGGGAGTGTAGCATCTTATCAGTCGATGAATACAATCACAGCGCTCGGCAGGGCTGAAGGGAGTTGAAGGTAATGACTTGTGCATTAATCATTATCACTCTCATACATCATGCTAAGCCTTCCAACAGCTGTAAAACAGATATTTTTACAAAAGAGCAAAAAGTCAACATGGTCAGCCCATAGTCAGCTCAATATCACACATGCGGCACATTCTTGTGGTTGCCTTTTGTTTTGCAGACAGTGGCTATCCTAAATGTTTGCATGGTTGGATATTTACAGCTGATTTGGATTCAGGTTAACGTAAACAAATGAATTATATGTATAGTTCTGTACAGTGTCCCTCCTTTCATCCTAATCTTACTGATTTTTTTTTTTCTTCCTGGTTATTTAGCTTCTTTTTAACACCTGGATAATCTCTTTCAGCAAGTGCAGTGTTGATGTTGTGAAAGCATGTAATTTAAACTCAACATGCATTTTAGGTGGCTAAACATAAACAGATTGACAGCAAAAACCTAAGGACTAAAACAGCGTTTTCCAAGATAAAACTAAGCAAGAAAGCAAGCAAGTTTTGAATCTGTGTATCTAAAACATAAATTTAACTGCTTGTTCCACCCACCCCCCAACCTCCTCATGACAATGTTGCTCTTTTTTAAGGTTGTGTTGACTGTCTTACACCACATTAGAGCTCCAAGGGCCTGTTAATAAGATAAGCCAAATCAAGTTTCAACTCAACTTAACTTTCCTTGTAAGAATAAATTATACTCCTAAATTTAGACTCAGATTATCATAGGAAGCAAATTTATATAACAAGTTCTGAATAAAAGTGATGAATCCTGGACTCAACTCATAAGCATTTTACATATCTGTGTTGCAATGGCCGCATCGGGCAAACAATTGCAACTTTACCACAGGATTTAGGAATTTGATATCATTTCGGAAGAACACAAACGTACTATTAAAGAACCACAAAGAAATCTGTAACTCTGTAGATCAACATTGCTTTTTTTTTTCGTTGTTATTGTTGAAACGCCAACATTTAGGATGGGATAACCTCTGAAGAATGAGGCTCGAGAGACTTGGTGAGGAAAAGAGTAAAAAGGAGTAAGAAAATACAAACAAAAAAAGGAGAAAAAGAGTCGGTGACCACCCTCGTTTGACTGTGATGGAAGAGTGTGTGTGTGTGTGTGATGGGGATTCCCAGCGCCAGTCACAGAGCCAGATATGGGAGTGTGGGAATGAGACTGAGGGCTGGCAGGCTAACAAGGTCTAACACAGGAGGGGGAGGCCCAAACCAATATAGCACAGAGACTGCTTATTCAACCAGCAGAGGCAGCCGGGACTGTATGTGTGTGTGTGTAATTCTTGGCCACTTATTCTCCCTACTGGCCCAGATAAACTGCACCCATCCTTGGACATGCAGTGATATAAAATACTCTCACATTGTTTCTTCTCTTGACCTTTTCCTCTAGTTTTCCCAGAGATACTTGTTTCTGTGGCGCCGATGTGCAGATACAGTGCGACATCCACTCTTATGCAAGAGCCTGAATACATTTACAAAGATTTCATCTACTTGTTTGACATACTGTAAAATAAATTACATTTTAAATGTCAGCACATTCTTAGTATCTTAGTCCATATGGTTTTTACAAACAAGAATATCACATGTATTTAGCTTGATTAAAGAAATGGTTAAGAAGCTGAAAAACACAAACATGTTGGAGGGGTCTCTTTAGGTAAATGAGTTTGTCTGGTACAGTTTTTTTGAAGTCTGGGGCTGTTTAAATGGAGCAGGGGTCAACTTTTATTCTGTGACACGTTGGTTGTCACAGGCAGGAAACGGCAGATCTCGTCTTTCTCCAGCTGGAAGACGGATCTGGGGGGGCGTTGGACTCCTTATGTCATCAGCACAGTGTGTCGAGGAGCAAGTGTGTGTGTCTGAACAGACGTGTTTTATGACATGTGGGTAGGCTGGGTGAAGCACAGCAGGTGTAGCGAGTGTATTTTTAGGCCTTGTTGCGGAGGAGAATGATTGGCACAGACGTTGTAAAACCTGCTGACCAGAGAAAGAGACAACAACCCTGACAAAAAAGGAAAGATCTAAATACAGTTTAGTCCTACACATGAATCTGACAGTTTCAGCAGAGGCAGGCTTGCGTAATGGGTCTAAATGAATGTTTTATTGCTTCATTTTGTGTGACAAATCCACATTGTGACAGTGAATTGACATTATTGATAAAAGGAAAACAAACTAGGAGCCAGAAATTACTGCAAAAACATGTGCGTTATGATAAACAGAAAAAAAACAACAAAAAAACAAAGACAATGGCCACACATGCTGTAAGTCTGAAGTATGTGCTGTTCAAACTGTTTTGTTCTTAAATGAGATGGTTGTTGTGTGTTATATGAACGCCTCCGGCCCCGAAGAGACAGTCGAACGTGTGTGCTTGATGTTGGAGTGATTTATAGTTGTTGTTGAATGCTGCATTTGTTATTTGTATCAACTATTTGGCTGTTTTTTGGCAAGTAGCTGAGAAATTCAGAGCAGTTCTCAAAGCAATGAAAGCGGCAGGCAAACACACACACAATGAGAAAGATGTCAGTGTTTGTGTTTGAGAGGAAGAGGCAGCGTGAGGGGAACTGGATACAGAGATAAACACTCTGAGAAGCAGAGAGCAGAGTTCCTCCTGTTTGATGATCTTGGCGGTTCCTGATGAGTTGTAGAAAAGGTTGCTTGTTTGAGTTTGAATGTGTGTGTGTGTTGTGGAGGGCTCGGTGCTGGCATAGAAACTGTCTGCAGGAAGCAGCAATTCCACGCCGCTGGCAGACGCTCTCTGCTCACTTCCTGTGTGCTGCGAGGCACGCGCATAAACACACACATAGACACACACTCGCTGCAGGTTGGAGCAGGGCAGAGCGCTCGCCTAGAGAGCTGTCCAACGAACTGAGGGAGCGAGGGAGGACGGCATGAAGGGAAGGATGGAGGGAGGGAGGAGGGAGTTCAGCAGAGAGCAGCACTTTCCCACAGTCTGGGGATTTGACACATGGCTCTCACACATTCCTCAGCCCCGCGGCCGGCCGAGCACAAGCACTCAGGGAAGGAGGGAGTGAAACAGACAGAAAAGAGGGCTCCGCAACTGGAGCTTATGGATGACGGAGTGTGTTCACATGTGTCCTGCGTGTGTGTTTTTACATGTGTTTGCCTCATGCACCAGTGTTAAACCCTCTGAGAGTCTGACAGCCACCAGATATCAACCATCTGTTTTACTGGCCTACACCTGCTGTGGTGCTCAGCCTTTTGCAGAAGTAGAGCACAAACACATCAAGGACTTTTCAAACTCACTTGGACGTTGACAGTGAGCTAATGTGTTGTGATCAAAGGTTTTGTCCCATAAATGTCTGTGCAAACCAACACTCAGACTGCTTGTATGCAAGTTGTCTGACCTTAACAACCTAAATAGAATATGCAAGTGTTGGAGAAATGTTGTTACATAGCACAAATCCTTAAAACTTGAAGCCACAGTTACAGTTGTCATGTTGATCTTTATTTCTGTAAAAGTTTTTACTCTTGCCTAAAATGTTTTTGACTTTGAGGGTTTTTTTAATCATTAATATTGCTATTGAGAAAAGACTGTCAGTTCAGTGCTGGAATAACAAAAGACATTGAAAAAAGGAATGATTGGCAGAAACATTGTAAAGAGACAGTGTACAGAAAATGAAACGCAGCCGCGCTCAACGGTTTTTGTTCAAATGTGACATCTTTTTCAGCTGTTGTAACAACCTCCCTTCACGAGCTCAGCTCTACCAAGAATTCATGATCTTGTTTCTTCTGGTACACTTCTTTGGTTATTAAGCTGAGCTGGGTGTGCTTGTCTTTGTAGATCAGCACAGTTCTTGTAATCGAACCTGCAGAAATGAATACTCCCACAGGTGCTTTTCCAGAAACGTTACCAGACATAAAACTGTCCCATGTAGAAAATCAGCCCCTCAATGTTAAGTTTTCCTTGAATATGTTTTCAGTGTAGTTGTTTGTTAACTATAGTTTTGATTCATCTGCTAATAATAGCCACAATAATAATGAAAAACACAAAACAGAATGGCATGTTTGAACCTTTTGATTTCGTTTGTCTCAGTATTTTTTTATTTATTTAATGAAAATGATATTTACTGTCTTGACTGATTTGGTGTCCCAGTGGTTTTATGTTCAGTTGCATTCATTGTCACAGACACCATGTGCTGGTTAGTTTTCTTATGTTTGATATGAACAATAAAAATAAAATATTTAACAAAAATCAGAACTGAGAGCAGAAAAAATAGGAATGCGGTGCTGTGTGGTCTTGATTCCTCAGCCACTTTACTTCTTCTTATCTACATAGTGCTTTTTAAAATAACATTTCTGCAAAAAAAAGGCCTGAAAAAGGTGCTTCACAAAGCTGATATGATTGACCACGTGCACAAATTCAAGTCTGATTGTGTTATTGTATGCGACCTGACAGGCAGGAAAGGAAATGGGTAGAAGAGAAACTTTGTGTGGAGGAATGTGGCATTACAAGATGAAAGTAGGCACCACATCTTTTCCTACTAGAGTACCCATCCGCTATGCGAACTCCCAAATTGCCAATTAGGATGTCCTGTCTCCTCTTTTTTTTTCAGGCCCTCCCTCTTCTTCTTGCTTTCATACTTGGGGGGGTCAATGCATGCAAGTTTCTTAGTGTCCATGTTTCTTATTTGCCATAGAATCAACACAGCTGGGAGGAAAGTGTCTGTAAACCAGGCTGCACGAATGCTTCATGGTGGGAAAGTGACAACAAAGCATCCCTGCAGGGAATCGTTCGGAGGCCAGGCCAACTCTGCTCTTCTGCGCTGCATGCCTTGACACCTTGACACCGCAACTTCCTGCTAATTAAGAGCCGGCGGTCTCTTGCCTGTCAGCACATCCTCAGCCTGTCTGTTTGTGTGTGCTGGTGTGTCAGAGGCTGGAGAGGTCAGCAGGACTGTTGTGGCCTCATTGTGGCCAGGGCAGTCAAGATAGGAAGGGATGTGTGGGAATGAAGATTTGAGTCTGAGTGTGTCTGAAAATAGGTTTCTGTGTGACTCCCTTGTAATGGCCAATCTAGGTGTGGTTTGATAATTGAATGTCTCTCATCCTTTGCCAGATTTTCTGACTGTTTTTGTCAGTGGAGGCACCAGGAAACCAGCTGCCAAACAGTTTAACGTGTTAGAGAGAAAATTATCATGTGAAGTAAATAGAAAAAAAAGTCATATCTTTTGATGGTGTTAGTGTTTTCCCCTGGTGTGAATCAGGACTTTACGGTGACCTCATTGTTAAAAAAGTGTCAACGTCTTTCCAGTGATGTCCGGTGTTTTCAAAGCAAAGTGCTCTTTTGTTTCCAGATGACTTGTCAGCAAAGAAAATGTCTCTCACCATGAGCAGACAGCAGAGGCACAATGACAATCAAGTCCGAAGTTTGAGGAACTTGAAGAAGGAAAGCTTTGATGTTTCCTTGTGCTGTTTTGGACGCTGTGAACCACAAAACTATTCTATCCCATGTTTGTAAAGACAAGGGATTAGCAGTTTCTGGAGTCCTTCTAATGAGGCCTTTTTGATGTGAGGGCCAAATTACAGTTTGGGGAGCTTAGAGAAAGGGTGGAGTGTGTGTTGGAGGAGGTCCATCCGCTGTGACAGCAAGATGACCTCATCACCTTCCTATAACTCTCATTTACACCTCCTGTTAGTCTTGAGTTCATATTTTGATCCCGTTATCAATTATTATTGTCTAATTATAAGCCCGTTTATTAACTGAACTTAACTATTTTCAAATAATACAAATTTGTGTTTTGAGAAAGGCTGTTTCCAAGATGAAGAAGGTTAAAATGTGCCTAATAGAATTTTCAAGTTAAGTGTGAAAAGTGGACCTGGACCACTTGGATAAATGTTGGACACAAGGCTTTATCTGAAGTCCGTCATAATCTATGCATTTCTGTTGGCAGAAAATAGGAAGGCTGATTTCATACACGGTGTAAATATCGGTCTGAACAAAGACGTAGCAAGGACTTAAATATCTGTGTGAACAGAGGCTGAGGACTTAAAGGAAACTGCTGAAATGGTCTCACATCATTCAGGCACATATCTGAACAAGAGTAAATATTTGGCTTGTGGGAAGGGAAGAGGTTGAATTTGTTAGTGAACATGCAGAGCGTGAGACGTCGGCTGGCTGTGTGTTCCGTGCCAGTCGTGTTTGTATAAGAGGAGTGTGTGGTGGAGTGTGCATGAGTGTGACCAAAGCCATGCGCATATGTCTGCATGGTTGTGTGTGTGAGGACGTACAGCTTCGTGTTATTTGTCTTCCCTAAAAGAATGAAGGATTATCACTTCATTGTAGGTAAAGAGCAAACCTCATTCCATTTGAGTCTTTGTTTAGTCTTCAAACGCTGTGGGAAAAACAGGTAGTGCAACAAAATCTCTGAATGGAATTTCACACAGTGTTAACAAACTTTGTATATTTATACCAAATAGTCCTTGACTACAGCTTATACTGTAGTCACGGACCCATTACATGTACCCATGTACCCATTACATAAAGCTATCTTTTAAAGAACTGTTCTTTTCTACAGAACAGTAGACCATCTTGCCTCTCAGAACTTAGTCACCGTCTGTCTGGTTAAAGTCCTGGAATCAGACTGAACCACATATCATCTGTCTGGTAGCACAATGATCAGGACAATGATGGCTGCGCTGTCACCACCACCCCCTGAATAAGCTGACATCTTGAAAGCAAGTCACATTTTACACCCAAACATCTACTTTTATGGTTCTTTCTATTACAATTCAGAAAAAAAACAAAACTTTTCGAGTCCTTCTAGAGCATTATCTTTTTTAATTGGGCCAAAAAGCTCCAGTTTGTCTTACAAAAGAAACTCTGGGCTTGTCATCATTCATTGGTGAAATCCAATCTGGTGTGTTTGTGTTTTTCTGTCAGTAGTGGAGCCCGCCTGGGTTTTCTTCTATGGAGTACATTTTGTTTAAAAATACGACAGATTGTGCAATCAGAAAGTGATGTACCTCGTCATTTGAGTTCAGCTTGACTGGATATGTATGGATTCCTTGGCTCTTTTTTTAATCATCTGCACTCTCCTTCTGATCAACCTGGCATTGCATTTTGCCTTGCACATCCTGGGAGGTTAGCTACAGTCCCATGAACTTTATACTTATTTTTAATAATATTGGCAGCTTTGGTCAGAACATGAAGCTGCTTGGAGATGATCTCGTAGCCTTTACCATTAACATGGTTATATATAATCTTCTGTCTTAGCTCCTCAGACAGCTCTCACCTTTGCTTTCTCTGCTCCATGTTCAGTGTGGTGCACGCAGTGATACCAAACTCAGTGGCATGTTGGTTCCCTTTAATTCCCTGACTGCCTGATGAAAAGCTTAAAGGCACCTGTGATGCTAAATAAGATCAAACACTTACTGTAAGAAATGACTAGAATGCAAAGATTGATAGTTTCTTTAAAGGTAACAACAAATCTATTCATACTATTATTTGTGTAATATAAACAACAAATTGTTTCTTTTCACATTTTTTGTTTACTCTATCACATGCTGAAGGCATGCATACATACATTAAATAATTGCTTTTAACTGAATCATTTTTAATGCAAAATTAACCATCGTTTCAATGAGCTATAAGGGCACCAACAAATTTGTGTCTGTACATTATTATATATATTCTGGTCAGATCTTTGTAGTAAGATTTGGTTTAAGCTATACACAGGTGCCAACAGATGAAGGAAATTTATCACTTTTACATTTACTTCATTTATATCCGTAACAGAAAGAGTGACAGAAAGTGTTCAACATTTGTCATTAATGTGAGCTTGGATAATTGTCATCCCAGCGGAGATTAACCTGACAAGCCCACTGTAGCTGTGTGTAAATACACCAATGGAAGAGTAAAGAATAGTGCAGCAGTTTTACAGATTTTAGCTTGTTAAACAGATGGAGTGATAGAAGACTCTTATCAGCTTCTAACAAAAAAAAGGTTTTAGACCCTTTTTTCAAAAACAAACAGTTGTAGCTTGTTTTAGAAAAGTGTTTATGACCTTACATGGCTGTTTGCTCAACCACCTTTTTGTGTCAAACCAAGAAACATAGGATTACTTACATATCAGTAATGCACAAAAACCTGGAGCAGTTTGTCTGATTTTTATGATCATCAGAGAGTGTTTCTGAGTATCTTTGGACAGAAACTTATGTAAGCACACACAATCTTTGTAGATGACTATCTACTGTACATTAAGATGTTTCATTAGATATTAAGCTGACGAGTTGAAATTGTTTATAAACTGCAAAAATAAACATAAAAAAATGTTGAATTTGAAATAAATGTGCATTGCCATTACTTTAGAAAATCAAATAGGAGCTGATTAAAACAGTAAAATAGAACTACCCCCTCACCCCCAAAATTTATACAGAAAATGAAAAGACTAAGAAAAAAAAGTCAACATTTTGAATGATCACTTGTTTGGGAAACTTGCCTGACCTCTAAAACCACACAGATAAATTATTCAACAGATATATATATATATATATACATACAAATAGGCTCCACGTTGATCAGCATTCATGCATTGGGAACAATCTCATTTATTGTTTGAGTGGGTGGTCTTTGAGGAGGGAAAGACGTCGGAAAGGAGCAATCTGTGGGCTGAGTGATTTTATAAACAAAGACAGTAGAGGAAGTGGATGACATGCACTCTGTGGCGTGGTTGCACTGGGTCATGAGGGTGTGTGTGTGTGTGTTTTTTGTGTACATGGAGGGAAAGGATGAGTGGGGGTGGGGGGTGCTACTGCATGCCAGCAGGGTCCTGTTTGCATCTCCAGAGAGGCCAGATCTTATCTGGCGCGTGCCTTGGCCGCTGTTTCCCACACTCTTCATGCTCCATTGCCAGGAGGTGGGGAGGGGAGACTTATGATTATGTGTGTGTGTGTGTGCTGTCAGCAGGGGTGCTGTCCCGTCAACTTACGCTGTTTTGACTGCCATGACATAATGTGCTTGAATACAGTGAGCCCCCATCTCCCCCAGCACTCACTCACATACCCTCTTTCCGCTTTTTCTTTCTTTCTTTCTTCAAAGGTCCCGCACATCAACAACGGGCCTCCTTTTCTGTGAATGTCGCACATTTGGCTTTTCATCAGTGCCCCCATTTTTTCCCAAACCCTCCACCCCACCCCTTTTTTCTCCCTCTTGTCTATGTTTTTCACTTTGATAGTGGCTTTCCCTCGGATTAAGACCCCCTTAACTGCCCCCAACATCACTTGCCTAGCCTATTTTTCTTCCACTGGGTGCTGAAAAAGAATAGTGGACCATAACAGAACATATTGCAGAGATTAGATGATGATCTTGGCCATCTTGTTGAAAAGAGTTTCTTCGTACACCAAAATAGGAATCAAACACACATCTACACATTTCTTGTATATGTGAATATGAAGCATTATTTTTTATTGTCATTTACTTAACAATTTGTTTTGCAAATGATTCTCATAACTGGAACTGAGGTGGCAATTTATTTATTTATTTGGATGTATAGTGAAATATCTGTTCAGACATGATATTTGTAACATTTATGTCTTCACCAATCTGTTATGTCAACAGTCATTCAGACATTTAGTCTTTTTTCATGAAGTTTCATAGCTTAATTGAAAAATACATGTGAAAGTGACAGATGTATGGGCAGCATATCAAGTGAGGTATTACACTAAAGTCATTTACAGAATCAGTTCTTCAAACTAGTCAATGCAGAGTAAACCACAAAGTAATAAACCAGATTCTTTGAAGAAGCTGATCATTGAATGGATTGATACTTTATTGATTTATTACCTTAAATAAATCTAACTCATCAGTACTCATGAGTGTTGGTGTTTTTGTTACTTTTAAAACACAAAAAACAAGCCTTTCAAGTTAAGTTTATCTGGTGAATGTCATCTGTTTCTTTTTTAAAATTGTACTTAGTTTGATGTTGCCTCAACCTTGTTCGATAATGCAATTATTAGAGTGGATTGTGAATTAAAATTGTGTTTAAATAAACAACTATGTCCACATACAGTAAGTACTTTTTACTGTTTGCTTGTATGTGATTAAGTGCTTTGGACTCTGCTAGACATTAGGTGAGGGAGGCTTGGCAAATTTTGGTGAGTCACACCAGGTGGAACCCTGACCCTCCTTACTGTACATCCACTGCCACCACTTCAAGGTTAAGAAGCTGCTGTGTGTTTGCAGCCACCCCCACAGCTGGAAAACAATCGATTGAGCTTCCACCAGCAGGCTCCTAGCCCCCGGCTGCTACTGTCTGAGAATGAGAGGCAGCATGGTGTGTGTTTGTTGGAAGGGTGGGTAGAAATCAAAGATGGAAGCAATGAGTGTGCATCAGGGGAGGGATGAGGAAACAAAATGCAAGGTGAGGACTAAGGGAGGGATACAAAAAATCTCTCTGGCTGACTCACTCTCTCCTTACATCCCTCCTTTATCCACAACCAAACATGTGCTGGTTCCCCTGAGAGCACACAAACATGCACAGACACACACTTATCAACACACTCCCTTCTCTTGCCAAGCGCTCCTTTGCCCCTGCTCATCTGCGTGGGGGGGGACCTGCAGGCAGTCTGGGCCTTTACGTGCCCCCTCTTCACACAAACAGATGTGCGCGCACACACTCGCAGGCACACAGAGGAGCTGTGTGTGAGACACGCTCTGATCCTGCGTCCTGATGATGAAAGACAGGCAGCCAGGCTCCTGTCTTAGTGCCAGAGAGCAAGACCCGATAGGAAAGCGCTCGTTCCTTATCCTCCTCCTCATCTGCTTTCTCCAGCTTCATCAGAGAAGAATTTATTTGAATTTTACCACCTTCTTTTTACTTTAAATGGCATCCAGTTTTATAATTTTCTTTGACCAGGTTAGATACTCATACTTAGGAGGTTTAAAGTTCAGGTTTTGAGCTTTTTAGAAGAAAAAGAAAAAAAAAGAAAATGGAAATAAGCAGTAAAATGGTTCCTCTGCAGAAACAGAACAGTAGTCCCATGAATATTCCTTGAACGTTTATAAATCAGTAACACTTCACCCAGTTTGGTGGATTTCATTGCTTCATGTTTTTACATGCATGGCCCCTAGCCTCACACCTGGCGTGGCAGGAGTTCTGGTCCCACCCCTCATCCACTGGCTCCTCCATTAACCCCCACCACCATCCTATCCCCCAAGAGAGTGAAAAATAACAGGACCCCTCTCTTCGGTTCTTCAATCGCACGAGCTGCACTCCCAGGTCTAAATGAAACCTGTCGCCCACATTTCTGTGCTGTTTGGAGAAGATGAGCACGGTGCAGATGGTCTGAGTGATGAAGGCATAAATTAGCCTGTGCAGGGAAGGGAGATCTCCCATTGTTCTGATGGATTGCACACATACTCGTCCACACAAACCCTGCAAGTCTGGCACAAGCTGGAAGATCACACACTCCCTGTCACAGTCTCTCAGATCAGCCGGCCCAGCGCTTCCTGTAATCCCTCCTCTGTAACATTAATTATAAACTAGCTCTTTGTGTCCCGCGGACCAACCGTGACTTTCTCAGGACAATTAAAGTTACTCAGTAGAAAAAGGAGGGGAAAGGGGATCAGCAAGTGAGTCAGAGGATTTGACTAGAGTTGCAACTAAGAGCTCTGAAATCATTCAATGGGTGAGATCAGAGTGGGAGTTTGGGGCCGGGCGTACAGAATGTCTACCTTCAGAAAAAGGGATAAGTCATAGGTGCTGGGGCCTTTTATATTGTTTGGTAAGTGAGGCTTTTAGCATAAGCTTTGGCCCTGGAGTCGAAGGTTGAACAGAGAAGGGTCTGGGTGGGCAAATGCCTGGTGTGGGCGGAGGCAGATTAACAACCATCTCAGGGGAAAATTCAGCCAACGTGTGGGAAAACATAAATCGTTTCTACTTCTGCACCCCAATATTTCACAAAGAAAAATTTTAAAACAAAAATTTTATCAATGTTTAATTTTATTTAACATTTGTAGTCAACATTTTTTTTCTCTGCAGAGACATAGAGCATTTAATGACCACACTAAAATTCCTGCTGCAGTCCTCCTTTGGGCTTGCAATAATTGCCTGAATGTCTTTCCCACTGGATGCTGACCTTTAACAGGCCACTGAATCACTAAATCCTGTTTGACTGGCTTTTTATTTCATGCCAAGCGTGACTTGCTCTGCTGAGAGCACCTGCGATGCACAGTGCTTGCCTTCAACAGGTGTGTGTGTGAGTGTGTGTGTGTGTGGGGGGGGGGGAAATATGCAACTGTGACGTGGCAAACACACTGTGTCCCTGCCCTGCCCTTTGCCTCCTGCCTTGAGACGATTGCGCTTATGAAGCTCACTGTGCCAAAGGCAAACCCTTTAATGTTGCTCGAGATCTGTTTGCAACATGAGGATTGAACTCTAGATAAGTGGGGCCAGAAGAGTAACTCGGGCCAGCCACTGAAGTGGTTCTTTTGACAGATGTTATCCCAAATGGATCTGATAGGCTGATGTTTAATCCTTTAGAGGCACCTTGCTTCGGGACATTAGCTCCCTCAGCGACGCCCTTTCTCTGAACCCTTGACCATACTCGGGCTAACAAACTGACCTAATCTGAGACACTTTACTAGTTGGTTTATTTGTGTGAAAGCTGACTCAGCATTCACACAGTTTTCCTGTTTTGTATTTATTGTACATTTTTTGTACATTACATTTTTTACTTTTGCATATTTTGTGACATTTTGTCATTCATGAGATGGGTTCTATGACTTTTGGCTTTTGAAATGTTTATACTCATCAAAAAAAAAAACTTTACTTACAAATATGTTTCCCATGCTAATCTTTTTAGTTCCTTCAAAAACATTGTTCACTTTGAAATCTGCTTCATCATACTTGCTCTATTTTTGTCTTCTTATGCTGCTTTTAACTTTTTAATAATTGTTTTTCTACTTTTAGCTTTTGGCTAGCCTTTTGCTAGATTTGTCTTCTAGCTACCATTTTGCTACATTTAGCTTTTAGTTTTGCACATTTTAACCTTTAGTGTTTTGCTTCTTTTAGCTTTAACAATCAGTTTCAGCTTGTTCAGTGAATTTCAGGGAAGTCATTCAGCGCTCAGCATTCATGCTCTAGTTTATTATGATTTATGTGATTTGGTTTTGATGGAAGTTTTGTCTAAAGGTGTTGAAGACCCATTGTCTAACTTTTACATTTTCCAACCTAATCTTTAGTTGTTTAATATTCCATTTATTGTAGTTGCTACTAAAACTAGAAGTGATTCTGTTAAGTCTCTCAGGAGTGGTGGCTGTGCTTGATGGAAAATTTGACCCACAGCAACCTGATAAAGAATTTCTATTCTTTAAATAATAATAAAAATGAAACCGTAAGGATGTTGGTGAACAGACCTATTTAGTTGTTTTCTTGGTGCAGTTCAGCTTTAATGTAATGGCCTAAGAAAGTCAGAAGACATTGAGGGAATATGGTGCATCTCCTGCAAGTGTGCCACAGGCAGAATAGCTACACAACAAATGAGAATTTCATTTTTCTTGGCCAAAAAAAAAAGAAGCAAGGACAGGTACCGCCTCACTCCAGAGAACTATCTTAAAATTGTAAATAAGACCTTGGAATAATATTACTGCTTTCTTGGCTGCTTTGTTTACATACCCTTGATACTCAGCAGAAGGGAGAAGTGCTGCGGTTTTGTTTCTTTATCTTAAGCAAAAATGTTGTGGTCATTTGTTTGTTAATTCAGTTCCTCTATCAGTGAATTTTGTCTTTCGGAGCATTACATTTTTTGCAATAATTTTCTCAGATAAATGCAACAAAATTTAGAGAGCTATGTTGAAACCAGGTCTACTTTAACTCATTAATAATAGTCGCTCAAATACTGCTTTTAGACAAACTTTGTGTAGTTCATGATGTCCCATGACTCTTATTTTAGGGCCCTTTGTATTTTTTTAGATTTTCCTGTTCTGCTTAAATTTGTATAGCTTATGGGACAAAACCACTTCTATTAGGACTAGAAAAAGCTCTTTGTTTTATTTAAACTATTTAGAAAGTTTGCAGAGCTTCTGACAAAGTGGCAGCAAAACAAGCAGTGAGAGCTGGCTGAAAGTGCTCCATATCCTGCTGTCTGATTTGAAAAGTGTGTCATAACGCCATCACCATCTAAAATAGTTGCCTCAGCGAAGTCAGATTAGTTGTGCTCTGAAAAAAGTGCATTTTGTGGGCTTAAAAAAAATTTGTTAGAAAACAATTTTAGTGGAGAAGTCTTCTTGTGAAGTAACCTGTTTTGATTAATATTAAATGGGCAGGTCATTATCCTTGTGTCGGTATTCTTGTGCCAAATTTCATTTCCAGCATTACTTCATTGCCTTGGTTCATAATTTGCAGTCACAAAGAGGAGTGGTTAAAATATTTCATTGCAGCATAAAACATCACTTCAACAATATGACATCAGGAGTTCTTTCATTTCACAAAAACAAATGTGACATTATCAGTCCTGCAAAAGACTTTGCACATAGCGGTTTCACTTTTTTTGTCTTGCTTGTTTAGGAGGAATGACAATAACACCAAACATAGTTCACCAAAAAACACTAACCTACAATGTTACATTGTTTGTTGAAACAGTACAATATTTTAACTAAGACGATGCTATTTGCCATTTTCATGCTAAACATAAATAGCTGACATAACAAACCACTGGCACAGCAATGGCTTTATGCTCCTTTGTAAGACCAGAGGTGACATGGTGAAGGCTTCCCAGGAGGGGGGATTATTACTGAAACCAGTAAAAACTTAGTTGCTGTGATTTTTAAAGTTGCAGTACTTTGTTTTTTTGCTTCCTTGTAGAAGGGTGAAGCTGAACAGGAGCTGGGTGTGGCAGTGTGGGGTGTGTGTGTNGGGGGGGGCACAGATAGGCAGAAAGGGTGTTAACGTGCCTGAAAGCAACACTTTGGTGGGGATGGGAGGAAGGAACGTGAAACTCTGGGTGATGAGGTCATACCTGTGCGTGTGTGTGTGTGTGTGTGTGTTGCTTCAGAGAGGATTTTGTTCTCAGCCTCTTGAGGCCCCATCAGTAATGATGTCATGGGAAACTCTTCCAAGGCCCACCTTGCCTGTTTGTAAACTCTCTCCGTTTCTCTACAGAAATCTGTGGGCCAGATGAAAGGCAGAGTTTTGAACTCCTGAATAAAAACACAGCTCGTCCGAAGGGAATCTACTGTAACATTACCACACTGAAAAAGAAAACTCTGAGAGAAAGTGCACTCCATCTTGGACAAGATGTAAATCATTACTCTTCCTTTGATGTCCTTCCTCTCACTCGCCTCTTGTCTTTGTTACTTACCATTTCTCTTGACCATAAACATTGTGAACTGATCCCTGCTGCTATCCTGCAGGAGCACGGGGCCCCTCTCAGTGCGGTGTGTTGAAAAACAGATCAACTTAGAGGAGCCGGGAACATGAAAGGAGCGGGCTAACTACAGGGGATAAACGCATTCCTCTGCAACCTGACCTGCTACTGCTGCTGCTACTGCTGCTGCTAGTGCAGGGGAGCTTGCAGCAAGGCACATTATGTTGCCTCAAAGCAAGGTGGGAGGGGGCGGGGGCACCTCCCTCAGATCTCACATGCAGCAAGCAGCACTTGACCTTTCCAGCACTAAAGGAATATGACAGCCGTGAAGCCGACAGAGAGAATGGGAAGAGAGGCGAAGGGGGGAGCAAGCAAGAGACAAAAGCCACACAAAGTGCAGGCTGCCACCAAAACAGTTAGTTTGCAATCAACGTCAGTCATCCCTCCTGTCGGGACAGTTTGATTTTCACTTTTCAAATGAGGCGTTTATTTTTGGACTGATAACAGGGCTGCCTAAATTGAAATTGGCAGCTCGACAATCTGCAGATAATAGTCAGCTACGCGGGAGATCATGTGACAAGCCCTTTTCTTTCACGCCGCTCGAGCCCCCACCCTCTCCCTCTCTCTCTCTCCTGTCGAAGACGAGAAAGGAGGAAATGAGGGAGGGAGAAAAGAGAGAAAAAGGGATAATCTTAGCAACAATCAGAGGAGGCTGAGAAGGCAAAAAAAGGAGGCTGAAAATGAAGGGAAGGAGAGAGAAAAGAGTGCAAGATGGGGGAAGAAAAAAAAAAAGAGTAATTTGCCAGTGATCATGGGGGGGTGCGGGGCTGGTGAGGAGCGTGAAAAGGAGAGGTGAGGATAGAAAGAGAAAAGAAGGGAATTTCTTTAATGTTTCTGGCAGCGAACCAGCTGAGGTCTCAAGGTTATCCTGGCTTTGCAAACTCCCACGGGAAAGGTGGAGTGCTGAGGGCCGAGGGTGGGGGTGTGGGGTGCGTATGAGGGCTCGAGGTGAAATCGAGGATGGAGAGAAAGCTGCCCTCTTTTCTCCAGGAGGGAGGTGATTGCTCAGGGGTGGGGGGGAGAGGTAATCCTCAGACCCCCGTGTATGATAAGGCTGGCCTTGGCCCAGGTAGGAAGAGGGAAAAGGGTCTCTCAGGGCCTTCGCAGCGCAGGAGCAGAACTCCAGTGATTTGATGAACTCTAACTGAAACCATTAAAGCACAGATAAGTGATAATAATATAATTCTGCACAGTGAAAACCTTTGTTAGGAGCGTTCCCTGTTTGAGGAGTTGTTCGTTGCATTGCTCAAGGACACTGCTGACAGTGCCTTGGTAGTCTACAAACAAAGCCCATAATTATCTTTCTCTGCTGATATATGTGCATATTCCTGTTTTAACATTCAGCTTTCCAGGATGCTGACGTACCTACATGTTTTACTTTTAGATTATTTTTTAACCAACAACTTTTAGTGATTTCACTGAAGATTATGCAGTTGATAGCAACGGCACTGTTATAACTCCATTCAATTACAAAAACAACTATCTTTATTTAGAGGCTTATTATTCCTTGAAGGAATGCATATCGCCTGCCTCCTTTCCCATCTTTCAGTTTTAGACTAAGATCATCTGATGTTGATAAGGGATGGAGTTATAGCCAATTTGGTCAAACCCTGAAAATAACATATAATCTTATGCAATATTGCAATATCTCATTTGATTTGGTAACAAATGGAGTTTGTGTTGTAAATGACTGTCAGCTACTACACCAAATTTTAGCTCAATATCTGTAAAATTAACTGAGACATAGCCATTTTTTTGTGTTGACTAAGATTGCTTTGCTTTGGCAACCCTCTTGAATTGGCTTGACTCCAAAAGTTAATAAGATGTAGATGATCATCCAATGATTACTGTCTGACAGTTTCATTAAAATCCATTGAGCAGTTTGTGAGACATTTTGCTAACATTACAGAGAAACAAACACAGGCACACAGACATGGGCAAAAACATTATCACATTTTTCGCCTTCGGAGGCAGACACTAACAATTCCTTTTGAATATAAAACGTCCGTTAAGAAACGCAAAGTTGTTTTATCATCTTTACAATAACCCAACGCTGCTTTATTCTCCACCAGAACGCACTACCTTTATGAAAATGAGTGAATTTGTTTTATCTTGATGTAATGATGGGGTGTCATCACATAAATGGGAAAGATCTGTGTTGATAGGATTTGTTTACTCTAAACGAAGCCTATTAAAGATAATTGATTCACAGCACCAAGCTGTCAGTCTCAGGAACACTGTGTGTATGCATTCTGCCTCTTCAAAGGCCAATTCTCTTCTCATCAGTCAACAATCTGCCTTCTCAGGAGGAAATGTGAAAGCTTCATTCACCTGGAATTCAAATTTTCCAGCGCTTATTGAGCGTAAACAAGGGAAGCTCCAAGATTCTGTCTGACTCCATTTTACGTACATCAAACGATTAAAAACAAAGAGGCAATTCAAACCATGTTCTTCAAAGCTAAATGAAACATTTGAGTGGCTTCTTTATGGCTACAGGCTTTAATAGGGAAATGAAGAACCTCACATAAACACCAATACTTGTCACGAGATCAAGCATCATCCTTAACAGATACTCCAAGAGCTAATGCATCTCACAATAACTTGCACACAGCATCATTTACGAGGTTTGACCAAAACGCTCTGACTCCTGATCTTAGTTTATAACTCCGGCATGAAAGGCAGAGTTTGATATGTATTCCTTCAAGAAATGCTAGAGTTCCAATTTTGCTTTCAAGAAGCCAGACTTTAACTTTTAAGAGTTGATTGAAAGTTTTTGTTGTTTTCTGATGCCTCTTTAAAAATTTTCTGTGGATTTTGGCTCCTTTTTCACTCATTTTCAGTCCAGTAACAGCACATTTTCACAGGACGACTTTACTCTGATCTTTAAATCATTCAGTGATAAAACAATCCAAACTTAAGGGATGAATTAGTGTTTTGTTGAGACATGCAAACAATTTAGTAAAAAAATGAAATAAAAATTTACATTTAGACATTTTGTTGACAGCAGTCTGTCACAAAGATAACACAGTCCAGCAATCAAAAATTACTATTTCAGCACCATAAATATTAGCTGAAAACTTATACATGATGTATCAAATGAATGTTGGTGTAGTTTTTTTTGGGGGGGGGTTCCTGTTAAAGACTCAATTTTCTGGTTTAATGGCTGTAGATGGTGTCAGGTACAAAATCTCAACAGAAAACAAATGAAAAAGCAGCCAAAGTCCAGCTTTTGAAGAATTTTAGATGGCTTGAATATCAAGACCACTCAAATAGCTGACAAAAAAGTTTGTCTTGTTAACAATGTAGAAAATAATTAGGGGTTGTTTAAAAATTTAGTTCCAAATAAAATGTGCACTGACACTTAAGAAAAAGAAAAAAAAGGAAGAAAGGAAAGACCACTTACATGTTTTTTTGTTTTGTTTCACAAAAACTAGATTATTTGAATTCTGCTTAACTTTTTTATTGATCTACTTAAAATGTAATGTACCAGAACATGATAGAAACTCAAGCACCAGAATTGATTCACACAGTTTATCACAACTGGACCAGAATCTTCAGATGAGTTAGAAAACCCACAGCTGTAAAGATGGTGAACATCTAACACAAGTCTTGCAGTATCTTCAGTTTCTCCTTCTCCTGACAGTGTGAGCTCTGTACACAAGTACGTCCGCAGTGAGAACATCCTGTAAATTCTGGTTCATTTGCATGAGTGGCCCTCACCCCCACCCGCCTCACAAAAAGGCAAAAGAAGATATATTCCCAGTCCGCTGCCGCCTCGGGCATGCTAACCAGAGACTCAGGCCGACTCACTGGTCCTCTCCCTAACCACTTCCTCTCCACAGCTGCTGGGTTTGACTCACCATGACCTCTCACCTTCGACGCTCCACCGCCTCCCCCACACATGCAAATAGTGCCATTCTGCTTCAGGAGGCATCAGAAAAATAGAAGAAGTGATGTAGGGAAAGAATAGAGAGCAGAAGGAGTGCTGTGGATGGTTGGAAGCTTGGGGAGCTGATGATGATGGGGGTAAGCAAGGAGAGAGAAAACCCCCTAAAGGAAGCATCCCAGTCTCTGAAGTGAAGGAAGGCCGTGGCAGCCGTCTGGGGAACCTCTGATCTACAGCCCTGCACTGAGGCCTTAAAACATCTCAGTGTTTTAGCCGGCTAAAACGGACCCCAGCGCCTGTGTCTGCGAGGCTTACAGTGACCCGTGCTGATCTTTCTGTGTGTATGTGTGTGTGTATATGGGAAAAGGGAAGTGTGAGTATCTCTACTGTACTTATTGTTTTCCTTGCTCCCAGGCTGCTCTGGGCTCCTCAGTTTGTGTCTGTCTGTGTGTGTGTGTGAACGGAGATGTGTGTGTCTGTATCTGGAGAGCCTCCAAAACCCCCTCATCTCCTCTCGTCTCTCCTCCTTCTGTTCTCTCTGCTCGGAGGATCTGTCAGTTCTCCTCCTCTCGCTTTGTCCCGGCTTTGATCCCGCTCTCCAAGCCTTGGCTGGCCTCGCTAACAGCAGCTGAGCACAGGTCCTACTCCACTCCCACTAACAACACACATTTATTCCACACTGGGATGATGTTTGTGAACACACACACTCCCACCCACCCACACACACACACTTTCACTAACTCCCCCTCTTCCCTCGCTAGCACACTTTGGAATCAGTAAAACAGACTCTGGTAAGGTTTTCTGTAAGTTGTCAGCGCTAATCGTTTCCACGCAGCCTTCTGTAAACTGTAACCCTGCGAGCAGCTTGGGTGATGGGTCACTCTGGCTGATGGTGGGTGGTGTTTGAGATTCCAAGCAAAGCTATTTTGGAGATTTTGTGCAGATACAGTACATTGTTTTTCAAAAACAAGTGCAAGCAAGTAGTTTCTCTAATAACTGCTTCTCTAGAAGGTGCTTTAAATTTAAAAGCATAATGATTTAAGATGAGTGGTAGGAGGGCTGTTTTTAATCTTCAAAGCAAATCAATTATTTTAATTAGGGTTTTAAACTAAAAACACATTTTATATAGTGTGGGACTATTTAAAGACCACTGAATGGCTTGAATGAGATTTATGTGTGAAACTTCTTCTTTTCTTGAATCATTCTGCAAAGCCTTGAATCACCAATAAGTGTTACTGCCCCCTGCAGTCAGCAGACACAACACATCCGTTTTCCCCTCTGCAGCTTTGTTTGAACACTTTGCTCAAGTATTACAAAGCTGCTTGTGATAGTATACCAAAAAATAAATTATCTGTAAAAATACAGAAAACTCAAAGTTCACTTTTTCCACAACATTTAAGATACTCTTCCTGACTGATATGCCTTTAAATCTCATAATAAAAGTTGTTTTCCTAAAAGTTATCATTTGATTATAAAGGAAACTTTAGATATTTTACCACAAACGAATAGAATAAACAAGGCTGCCTGTTGTAACACTTCTATATGAATTCTCATAAATCAGTGAATAAAAAGGCATATATTGTTAATGAGTGCAAAGAAACAGAACAAAACAAGCATATTGGCATATTAGAATTAGTAGTTGTTGTAGTTTATTACAGGTCGGCTAATATTGATTAGAAGTCATCCATGATTCGTCAGAAAAGTTAAATGTGCCTCATAATGTAACTTAAAAAAAGTTATTCCTGCTCACCTAATGTCCACATGGAACAAAAAGAAACCAGCTCAAGAGTGTTTTCAATATCAGAGGTTTTTGTTTGTATTTTCTTGCTATCATCAGCTCTTTTTTTTAAGTATGAATCAAAATTTTAATAAGCAAATGAATAGGCAAATCTTTTGAAGGGAACCGCTTTGGGTTTAAAGTTTGTAAAATAAACAACCTTAAGGTAAAAATGTTTGTTAAATAACATGCAATTGGCTCCAGTGTGTTTTAAATAACTGCAGAGCACAGCATTGTGAGTCTTGACTGTTTGCAGTGAGCAGTTTTTTTTTCCGTTTTGGACTTTCCAAGCTGAAGTGCAAAATCTTTGAACAAGCAGTGTCTGCACACATTTGGGGACTCACTTCGGAGGGAAACGAGAGAGTATCTTCTGACTTGTTGACCATGTTAATCACAGTGTGGACTGTTGGATAAGTCAAGTCAGTCAGTCAGGCAGTGTGTTGCAGCCCCCCAGGCCGTATCCACACAGTGCCACCCTCAGTGGCTTCATGATGCCTCCAGGCTGGCCTTCCTGCAGCCTGGATCCCTCTTCAACCAATATGCATTTGAGGCTTTGAGCCCTCCTTTCCCCCCAGCTGAACATGCTCTCAATAGTTTGCACACTAAAGGTGACAGCAGGTCTCTGCTTTTGCAATATCTCACACTTGCATTCTCACACAACACCACACACTTTGCCCCCACAATCTCCTTGGCTAATTGCATTATTGCAGTGTGTGGCAGACAAGACAGGCTAATAAAGATAGGAGTCCTGGGAAAGACTGAGGGGGGGTGGGGGAAGAGGAAGAGGTGAGATAAAAGGAGAATCGGTGGAGGAGGGGTGAGAGATAAAAAGCAGAAATGATAAGGATGAGGGTTGAATTTTATACTTTTATATCTTGTTTGTTTTTTCCGACTACTGCTCAGACAGCCATCATTTTAATTAGTTAATTATCTCAAAGCTGTCTGAAGCTGCTTTTTTTCTGAAGAAAAAAAGGAAAGAGGAAAACCACATGAGATCCCCCCCTGTTTCCCACACATTTTCCTTTAGTTATACTTTGCAGCAGGTAGCACTCCAGGGACCGACGGGCGTCCAGGTGCACCCGATAAGACGGTCAGCTCGCAGGTAAAAGGGAGGGACTGACAGAGCCGGGGCTCCGGGACTCGGTTCACTGCCGGGGACCTCTTGCAACATGAGCGTGAGAAAGTCATTCAGGCGGAGAGTGTTTCAAAAACCTGCGCTCTGTCTGCAGCTCATCAATGCGTTTGTTTTGGAACTCTGTCAGTGGCATTGTGTGGTGTGTGTGTGTGTGTGTGTGTGTGGGGGG
>NC_051453.1:8562241-8676100 GCF_001649575.2 Kryptolebias marmoratus | reverse complement strand
GGGGTGTTTGACAGAGACAGCGCACGGGGGGGGATGTGAGAAAAAGTTGGTTTAGGCGCATTAAAGACCAGTCTCTATAGGTTTTAAACAATTAAACTGTCGATCTGCAGTGAACAGTAAATAATTATTCTGGACAAGTCACATAAAGATGATACATTAGGCTCACAGACAAAGAAAAAAAAATCATCCTTGTTTATATTTGGAGAAAAACTAAAATTGTTCCATAGCGCCCCTTTCGCTCCCTGGAGGACGTGAGGCGCAGCGCAGCTCCGGGTTGCCCGTCAGGCTCCCGGTCTTGCGGCCGGCCGCTGGAGACGCCCCGCAGATCCAGGCGGCAAGCCGGCGAGAGGAGCGCCTTCCCCCGGTCGCCTGCGCGCCACGTGTCCGCGGTCTCCGCACCAGCTGGAGGTGCGCGCGCGACGGAGAGCCGCGATGCGCTCAGATTAATAACAAAGTTAGTCATCTGCAGACTCCGACAGCAGACGTGAATTTAAACTCTATTAAAGGGCTAGAAGAACACGTTTTACACCACGAGGAAGCAAACTTTAAAGATCAGGAATTGGACGACTTCACTCAGTTTCAAAGAAACAAATAAAACATCACATCAAAGAGTTTAAATGCCCACATGATCCCTAAACTCATGAAGGCTATCATTATAGGAGCGCAACTTTATAAGGGTCCTTGTTCGTGCCTGCAGTTGCACAACCTGAAGAATGTAGAGCTGCTGCTCCTCAATAAACCTTCAAGAGGCAATTGTTGGCATTATTTCACTCTCTTTATGCTCGTCTGCTCCGAGTGCAGTAAAGATAAGGAAATGAAATTATGACCTGATATCTACAAAAGCCTTGAACGCTGTGGGGCGGCCACAGGCGGGAAGGGGGAGGTAAAAGAGGAGGAGGAGGCGTCGGTGTGATCGTGTGAGCTCTGCAGGCTCAGAAATATCTCCGCTCTGGCTCACATTCCGATAAGGGAGCCCGATCCAGCTCTGTCTGTAGGCGTGGTTTTCCCAGGCTTTTAAAACAGCAGCTGCTATTTACCTTCCCCTCTAATGTAAACCACCACCGCCCCCACCTCCCCTCCCCTCCCTCCTCATCCTCCTCCACCCCGGGCCCGGCGGCCCCCGGCAGCCCGGCGGCCAAAACCTCCAAACCACCGCGCGCTCATAAAACATCCTGGCACGTGCTCCACACTCACAACACCGACGGATGATTAAGTGGCAAAAGATTGTGCCACTGACTCCGGAGATGTGGTGTAATGTGGAAATGGAGCGTGCGCTTTTATGTTCAACGTCACTCCATGTGGCTTTTTTAAGTTGTCATCCTGTACAAAGTCCTTTATTCTTGTAAGGTTAAAAATAAAAGTTAGTCTGTCCAAGAAGTTGACAGCCTATAACAGTTTAGGATGGATGGGGGGAATTAAGTCATCATTGTTGTTTTAGTTCATAACATTCCCTGTCTCCTTTTATTTTGTTTTCTTTCCCTGCTGTATGTGGAGGATCTGCTCCTGACGGCGGTGCCCGCTCTGTTAATGTGTAAACGCCGCGATGATTGAAGGCTGCAGACAGTTTCCCCGGCTGCGCCCTGAACCCGCCAGCTCCGGCGGCCAAACAGCCAATGGGAGGGCGCCGACCACGAGCCGTCCTCCCTCGGGCCGCGTGTCCCTCGCCCTGATTGGCTGAAAGTTACTGTGGGAAAGAAAGTTTGGGAAGTTTCACACGAGCCGTTCGCGTGCGGCGAGAGATATAAATACGAGGCACACGCGGAGAGCCCTACAGAGAGGCTGCGCGCGCTCCTGGTGGCTGCCGTTGTTGTTGCTGCGCGTCGCTCCGACGGATTCTAACTTGTATCTCAGGATTTCTTTTTTTGGGAACTTTTGAACATCATCTTTTTTCCCCTCCCTACATCAGTGGATCATAATTTGCTGTGGCTTTGTGGGATATTTCTAATTTTCAAAAAGATGCCCGCCGATATGATGGAAAAATCTTCATCCTCCCCGGTTGCTGCTACTCCGGCAAGCATGAACACAACCCCGGATAAACCCAAGACAGCTTCCGAGCACAGAAAGGTTGGTGTCATTTACAATCAGGCTGCCGTAATGGCTTTATTCTGCTCGTAAACTGAGGGTTTTAACAGTTTGTTGGTTTTACTTTCAGTCATCAAAGCCGATCATGGAAAAGAGGCGAAGAGCCAGAATAAACGAGAGCTTGGGTCAGCTGAAAACTCTCATCCTGGATGCGCTGAAGAAAGATGTAAGTACTCAAATGGATAAGCTCCACGGTTTCGTGCCAGACTGAAAGTGAGCGCGTGGTGTTAACTAGGTGTGTTTCCCGTCCCTCAGAGCTCCAGACACTCCAAACTGGAGAAGGCGGACATTCTGGAGATGACAGTCAAACACCTCCGGAACCTCCAAAGGGCTCAGATGACCGGTAAGTGGAGCTCCTCAAACTGATCTCTCTCTCTATCTCTGTCTGTGCGCTTTAAATAATTCATCAGCCTGCTTTCAGACTCGAGTTTGATCAAACTACATGTCTTTTTCCTCTGCAGCTGCGCTGAACACAGACCCCACCGTCCTGGGAAAATATCGCGCCGGATTCAGTGAATGCATGAATGAAGTCACGCGGTTTCTGTCTACCTGCGAGGGCGTCAACACCGAAGTCAGGACTCGCCTCCTCGGCCACTTGGCCAGCTGCATGACGCAGATCAACGCCATGAACTACCCCAGCCAGCATCAGCACCAGCATCAGCTGCCTCCCGCCGCGGGGCCAACGCACCCCTCCTTCGGCCAGTCCATGGTGCAGATCCCCAGCTCGTCCCCGCAGGTCCTGCCCATGAACCCGGTGTCCTGCAAAGGGGGCTCCTCGCCGCCCACGTTACCCCCAGACGCCGCCAAAGTGTACGGCGGCTTTCAGATCGTCCCTGCCACGGACGGACAGTTTGCTTTCCTCATCCCCAACGCAGCGTTTGCGCCGAACGGCCCCGTGATCCCGGTGTACGCCAACAACGTCAGCACGCCTGTGCCGGTTCCGGCTGCGGTTTCCCCCGGAGCCCCGTCCGGCAACACGGACTCAGTTTGGAGACCGTGGTGAAAAGCTTAGGACCACAATAAAGACTCTACATAAAGACTTTACATTTATCAGTTATCTCTTTTGTAGAAAGTTGTTTTCAATCTGTTTTTTGTTTATTTCTTGTAAATTGAAAAGATGCACTATATTTGTACAGCTAACAAGGGAGTAAAAGTTCATATTGAAATGGGATTTGTATTGTGGAAGTCCGTTCACTGCATTTTTTATATATATATATAAAATTGAGTTGTATTTTTTACTGTGTGGCGCCAAAGATATGTTCATGCTCTTATGCTGTTCTTCGTTTTGGAAGACAAATAAATTTGTAAAAACATTGCTTGTCCATACACTGCTTGTTGGAGAAACACAATCTAGTGTACTTCTCAGTGCGTAAAGTTCATCGCAATTTGCAGCATTTCTTCAGTTAGGAAACATTTGCCTTGATGGTTCTGTGCTTAAAACCAAAACTGACTTGTGTCATTCTACTGTATGGTCATTTCTGGGTGGACTAATGGCTAAACATCAACAAGGGTTCTTTTTAAGGTGAAATTCATTGAAAAGGTTTAAAATTCACGCTTATAAATTCTGCAGCGTCAGCAATTACTACATTGTGCAAAACAGTAGGATTGTGTGCATAACCTAATCCGCTGTTTAGCAAAATGCGCAGAATAGATCCTACAAAAACCTACTCCTTTATTCACAGACAATCAGTAAGTCTGGACACATTAAGACCACCTGACCTTAGTGTTTTGCTGTGACACTCCGGCTGTTTGAGAGCTCCTGAAGGTTTTACAGAGGTCACTCACGCCATCTAGCAGCAGAAAATGACATTGCAGTCTGAGTGGAAGTGGAAGGTCAGTGAAGACCAGCCCAACTAGTTGCTGCTGGTGAGGCTTGGGGAGATTTAGCAACTTTGAAGAAATGGATAGCAGACCAGAAAGATGCCCGATCATTATTTTCTTGGTCACATTGGAGCATCTTCTTACCCAGTCCGTATCAGGATTTAAACATAACTTGTGACTTTTGAGGAATCTTGTGTTTTGATATAGTGAACATAGTCAGTCAGGCAAACAGCCAAATATTCACTTTAGCAATCCGTGAGTAATCTGAAGTGATCCCGGCCCTAAAAACATGATCATTATCAGGCTTTTTTTTTTTCTTTTCAGTCAGCTTTCACTGGAGCAGCAGCATTAATCTCCTGATGGTATAGAACATGTTGGAGCCTCAGGCCGGGTCTTTAATCAGGGCTCAGGTCCATGGTGCCAAAGGGAGGGGAGGGGAGGGGGGTCGACAGAAGAATGACACGATAAACACATCGCCACAGCCATGTGGTAGCGCTCTGCTCTGCCCAGGTGTGTGTGCCCCCCTCCAGCTATTCGAGTGTGGCCCTTTCTTTGAAGGCGAGGCGTGTGTGCAAGGAGGAGGGGTGGGGGGTACAGGTGTTTGCAATTATCACTGCGCTAAGAGGCACAAAGTGTGGATAAGTGCCATCATTTTGAATTTCTATCACACCTTTTCACAGAGGGGGCCATGTATCCTGATTTGATTGAAGCCATGTGTGTGCTCATGCCTGTGCGTGCATGTTTTGTGTGTGTGTGTTTCAGGGTATGGACATGTCTGGCTAAAGGGCACAAGGGGTGAGGCACTGGGGAGTTAAATAGGATGGGGGAGTTCAAGGAGAGGCCTGCCACGAAGGGTCAGCATCCTGTGTTTTAGACCTTCTCTACAAAAAGCCCTCACACACACACACGCATGAAATGTTCCCACAGCATTCCAGCTGTGCTCGTGCTGGTGTCGAGCTTCCTGCCCTGAGCTCCGGGGCCACAGCTGGACACGGGACGTCTGGGAGGCACGTGGTGTGACCTGGACGACACCCAGCTGCTGAGCCCTCCCACCCTGCCTCGCTGTCTTTTCCTCCGCTTTCCTCCTTTTCCTTCGGCGGTCGCTCCCACTCCTGACAGCAGCTTTACAAGCCTCTCCAATTACCCGGTGCAGCGGCCGAGCTGCCGGAGTGACCGCACACATGTCACAACGCAACTAGGAGGTTAGCTGCCATGCACGTCCATTAACTTTTCCCACACTCCGCGTGCATGCAGGGAGCAAAAAGAGGGGGTAAAAAAAAGACCTCTGCTTCCTCCTTGGCGGTGTAAGTGCTACCATATGGCCCACTCTCCTCTCTCTCTTTCTGCATCTCTCTCTCCCAGGCCGTCACTGGGCCTGTCTTTGATTGCAGCTCAGACAAGCGAGAGCTTTATGATTTAAGCCCAGAGCTTGCTGTACCAAACCCTGGACTCATATGGAAGCCAAACTCCTCTCCCTCTGCCCCCATTCCCTTGCAGCCCCCCGCCTCCTCTTGCAGTTGCAGGGGAAGGCTGTGTTCTGGCAGGAAATGAATAGCTCCCAGATGAGCGCAGGAACCTGAGAGGTCGTGAGAAAGAGGCGAACCCCCCTCCGCAGGCCCGGCTTGCTGCCAGCCGCCAGGGGAAATGTGGGAGAGCGCCTCTCTGACACACGCATCAACCCCTCTGCCCTCCACCACACTGCCTGACTGACTGCCTGCCTGCCTGCCTGCCTCAGTGCTGGGCCCTGAGCCTGGAAATAGACTGACAGACGGGGCAACCGCCACCGAGGCAGGCAGGGAAAGGGAAAGCTGTGGGAGGGGAGAACGTGTTGGATTTATGTGGGCAGAAGCGGATCATGTGTGTTTGCAGTTTGAATCCTGATCCAAGCGTGCACTACAGTGGAAAGTTCTGCAATTTAGGTTTAGTTTTGACTCGTTTATGACCCATTTACACAGATTTTGTAGACAGACACACGTGTGCTCCTTCTGTCCCAGAGGTGTCATTCATTTCCCAGTATTCACTCACTCAGACAGGTGTTTCATGTCAGGAGCAAAGGGCTTCTCTCTTTGGTTCTCTGTGTGCCGTATTAACATTTACTCCTCCTGAGGCGGACACTGTTATGGTTGGATGTGGTCTGAAGTTTAATTACAGCTGTTTGAGTGTATTTTAGGGTTTTTCTTTGAATCATTGGCCTGCATCAGTGTGACATTAACTAAATACTTAGGGAAGGTCAGCCTTTTTATTTGCCAAGTTCAACAAGAACTGTGTCTTAGGGGGATATCAGCTTGTGTCAAGTGGTGTTTAACTATTTTTTTTTGCCTAAAATAAAGTGAAGCGTACATCGAATACCTTATCACAAGTTGTGGCTCTGATAAAGATACAAGTTTGGAGTAGAAAAAAAAAGACTCAATTTTCTAAAATAGATTTTGCATGAACTGCTGTGACACTAGAGGTTGTGGTTGTAGTTGTTGAAGAAAGCAGCAACCCACATTTATCTTAGCCCCACTCAGACTAACCTTAGTTGGCTTGACTCCTAATTTCAATCAGCTGTAGATTTACAACTTCTAAAAATGTAATTAAAATCCATCCACTGGTTCATGAAGTATTTTGCTAACAGTACAAACAACTAAACACACACTTACACACACACATGCAACAACATTATCGCTCTGCCTGCACCTTCAGGAGATAAAATTTGCTTTAGTCAGTCTATAAGGTCCTGTTCCTGAACTGGGCTACCATTTTGTTGTCTGATAAAAGAGACAGTTCAGATCTTTTAAAGTGGGGTTCTATAAAAAGGTTAGGAGCAATCGATATCTTACCTGTTGTAGATTTTGAATGAACTCAGTTTCTGACCAGATTGACAACTACTAATCAATCTTTGTCAACACAAAAATGGCTATAACCTACACAAAATTACAGATGAGGTAAAGTTTATGTGGTAGTAACTGAGAGTCTACCTCAACACATACTCTGAGCATTAACAGATCTTGCAAGATGTTGCTGTGGCGGCCATCTTCAATTAAAACTCTGCCAGAAAAGGTGGTAGGTGATGGATGTATTACACATGCATCATGTTCCGTGCAGTAAAGTTGAACCTCATACAGGCTAATCATAACCAACTTGTGCCACTTGGTTCACATTTGCCACTTATCCATAAAAGCTCGTCATGTACAGGGTGTGAGAGGCGGAAATGATCTGCGTCTGCTTCCAAAAGGGCACCAGGATCTCACAGACTTGATCTTTACTCCCCTATTATTAGTGCATTACTCATAAAAGCTATTTCATCCTCTCTTAGTTGGACACCTAGTGAGTCAGAACCTGCATAAGTCTACACAGTGTACCCCTCTTATGCTTTCTTTTCGAAGAGTCCCTGTCGTTCTTTCCCATACTGTCTTTGTCCCTTCTGAACTCAGTTTGTGCCGGGCTCCTATGGTAACCTGTGGGCCCAATAAACAGGACAAGCTGTGTGCCCACTTTTCTTGGCTCGCCCTGCATGGCAACAAAACCCCCACCAGAGGCTCCCACCAGCAGCCCATTCAAATGTCAGCCACATCGTTTGAAGTCGCAGACCACTATGTAAATCCATGGTGTTTCTCACCAGCCCAGCCGCTCACACGCACTCCCAAAACAAGAGCGCCAGCAAAGGTGGTCCTGTAATGCTAGATGATAGTTCCTTTTAAATCCTCCTGGCTTTACAAGCCTTCCTTTCATCCCTCTTGCCTATTCTCCTCAGTTTTGATTTGTAAACATCCTTTTAATTGTATTTGGTGGTTAGTTTTAGGGCATGATGATTTGAAGAGAGCAGGACATGGCAGCCATATGCAGCTGTCATTTACAAAGTTGGCACATCTTTCAGCTCTGAATGGTGACAACGATGACCCCATCAAACTGCGCCTTTGTATGACCTGTCCTCCAGCTACTCTGGAACCCAAGGCCAATTGAGTGGGAGTCTGAGTGGGAGTACCCCCCACCCCCCAGAGATCGTCACAACAAACAAACAAAAAAGGCAAACAAGTTCCCACCACACAAGAGTCCAAGCAACTGTCAACCGTGACAGTTTGGATGGTTTTGATAATGCACAAAAAGCATTTGTGAGCCTCTCTGTCATCCTTTAAAGTTTCCTAACCATGGGATAAGACCCCCAAAATATTTTCCCAGATTAAAATAAAAACAGACTTTCAGAAATATCTGAGATGTGCAGTAATTACCTAACAAATATATAGGTATTCAATTTAACTGCATAAGCTCAACTAAGTTTTCTAACTGTAACTATGTATTTTTTGACTTCTTGCATTTTATGTACCTGTTTTTCCAATATACACACAGTACATTTATATCTACTTTCAGAAAATGTGACTTTAAGAAGGCTTTTAAATTTTCAATTAAAGTTGCAAAACTCGTTAGGGTACTCATGCAGGTGGTTCTACACCTAGTGATACAACAGCACGGTCAAGTCAACAGAAATCATAAATATTCCTAATCTTAGCATTTTGGGGTGTCAAAAGAGTTCAGTCTTACCCCTCATTACGTTTTCTTTTTACTAAGCCAATCAACATTTAATACAAAATTAATATTTTTTGAAATAGCGTATTTAAACAAAATTTAAACATGAATAAAACAAAACAATTTCATTACTTTCTGTTGCCTAAATTACAGTATTTACTTTCAATTCTCTGAAGTTCAACAACTTACTGAAAGAGCTGGAGTTGCATCCTGTGTATCTCCCACACAACAAGCCTGTAAGTTATGACAACATGAGGGCATCACATTACACTGTATAATCACTTCCTCACATAATTAGGTGAGTTTAGGTTCAGTTTTTAGTAGATCACAGACGGCCTCACACTGTGAGCTTAAAGAAAACTGTCAGCCTTTTGTTTTGCAGACAAACTCAATCAACTGTCTTCTTTTTCAACCAATAAGTTGTTGCTGTCAGTTTCAGAACCTCCATGTGCCCACAATTAATACGTACTTTCAGGTTTTGTGTCCTCGTTAACGCTGATTGGAGCTGCAGCCAACAATAAATCCCCTCGACCACAGCGGAGCCATTTTATTTCAAGAACTGAATGCTCATTAAAGACTTTCTCACTGCACTCAAAAGCCAGATGTTAGTGGGTGTTTGCGAGATTTTTAGCCGGGGTAAAAGGGACTTAAGTGAGAAAGCAGTTACAGACTCACAATCAGTTTTGAAACACATTTGTGTTTGAATTTTACTCCTGCCAGGGGCAAATGTCAGGGTCACCGACAGATGACAATGATTCACTTTATACCATGAGCATTTTGATCTGAGGGGCCTGAATCTGATGAAATGCCCATATGTATGTTTTTATAAGATGAAATCTTGAAGTGATTTGAGTTATTTTTGCCCCTGCTGTCCGTCTGTGCGTGAGAAAGACTAGAGTTGGTCCCAGTTCACATGTTTATATGCTGTCTGAATTCTTTCAGATATTTTTGTGTAAATTTCCATCTTACTGACATGTTTTTACGTTACAATTATTAACATTTTGTAGTTTTTGTCTTTTTGTACTTGTAGCTGACATTAGTTAATGTGGTTCTGGGATATTAGTGAAGCACAGCAAAGAGAATATATCTTCTAACACTCATCTTACGTTCTGTTTTTGCTTTTGGATCAATCTCTGCCCTCACATGGTCAGTTGTATACATACATTGTATATATATTCTGGGTGGAAGTTAGTGAGCTTAATGTTAGTTTATCAGCACACTTAGTGGTGGTTTGTTGTTGTAAAGCCACAATGATATTGTTGGAGATGTAATGGTAAGATCCAGGCTATACTAATACATTAGCATCAGAAGAAGGCGTCATCTAAGAAACAAAAGGGTCAAATCGCCACCATGTAAACAGTTTTATTCAGGTTCCTTCTTTTAATGACTTACAGTATGTAAAGGAAATTCTGATAATGTTATCTGACAGAGGGAACTCCTCCCCTCATGCCCAGCTGTATGTAGAGTGCTGATTTATTACTGCAAAGATACAAAAGGCTTTCCAGGCTTCTTGTTCCGTGTGGCTCTTAATGGATTACTGTCTGTATTAGGGCTCATTCTCTGATGTTTGTTTGTTTCTGTCCATGCTGAGTTTTTCATTTATCCTGTGCCACCTCATCCAAAAAGAATCACCTTTTCTTTTTCTTCAGACTCAGAAGATTTTAGATTCTGTTTGTTCATTTGCATGTCAGGTACAATAAACTTATCTAAGCTGATCAGCTGATCTTGGATCATCCAGCTGATCTGAACTTTTTAAGCAAATGATACAAAACAGATTCCAGGTTTCTATAAAAGTGTTATTACTATTGTAACTCAGAGCACATTCAGAGTCTAGATACAAAATAAGTATTATTCTAAAGCTGATAATCTGCTACAAAATGCCTGGAAATTGAATTTTTTTCAGATTTTAACATCTTTTTAAAACACCTATCTGTGTGTTTGAGACAATCAGATATTTTACCAAATCTCTACTGAGAAATTAGTAAACATTTTAGCAGACTAAACAATTTTTTAAATGACTGTTGTGTTCCTTTTTCATCTGTGTTTTATTTAAAGCTATTTCTCATGATTGCTCCCCAGTTTCCCTCACACATCAATCTAAAGCTGACTTTTTGTTTCTTTTAGTTGCTTTCAGTTTGCTCGCTGATTGTTCCTTGTGTGCCACCGTTGCATCATGTTGGTATTCAGAGACATGAAATGGCATTATCCCACTTCCTTTTCCTCCATCCATGCAGGAGCAGTGTAAATTGTGATGTGGACCAGCACTTAATCCTCTTTCTCGTTTTTGGAGGCAGTGGCAGTAACCACTGAAGAGCTGGTCGCAGAGATACGACCACAAGACAATGTCAACACAAAGAAACCGTGTGTGTGTGTGTGTGTTTGTTTTAAGGTCTGCGCCATAAAGAGTTTGTCCGTGTCATTTAGAGAGTGTGAGTGTATGATGCAGCCTGCGTTCGGGTGTCTTTGCTTGTCTATCTTTCCTCCAAAACATTGACAAAGCCAAAGTGTGGATTTATACTAGAATGAGGGTGTTTTTCTTTTATGTGTGTGTGCTCCTCGCCTCCCACCTTATGGGTCTGTGTAACTTCACCTTTGTGAAGCGTGCCTCCAAACACTCCCACAAGACCCTGTTATCTCAGCTTCAGTTTGCATCATGAATGAGACTAATGGATGTGCGTTTGTGTTCATTATGCTGAACTTCCTTGCAAGCTTTTCATGGTGTCTGAACTCGTAAACCCCAGTTTCTTTGGGAAATGAGTCCAAAGTGCTTATCCTGGAGGCTGTAATGCAGCCACCTAGTGTGGGCAGAAAAAATAAACCTCAGAGGAATAAGTCACATGTTTCCGATGGTATTGTGTTGTGTGGTCAAATGCACAAAGCATTCAATGGTTTGCTTTCTTCAGTTCTGTCTTTAAAAAAAATCCTGGCACCAGTGTATTTCCTTGGATGCTTTGTTGGCTTATTATGTCATAGTTAGACATCTTAACTCTACAAGTTGCTTTAGCCTACTCTGTTTGTTTCTACTGTTGCTACTCTCTTCAGTGCTTACAAACCTGTTGCTGTCATTGGATGATAAAAAATACATCAATACGTCAGAGCAAGATTGTTGCCACAGACACCAGATTCAAATTTTCTAAGGACAAAAAGATTCACTTGAAGATTGGTATGTTTATTTAGCTTAGTTTTGGTAAAGGCTTTATTGTAACTGACGGCAAACCCTTTGAAGATATTTATTTAGTTTTTACCTGCTGCTAAGAGGCAAAGGCATTCATGTTTTGCTTGTTTCTCTCTGTGTGTTTATTTGTCTGTAGCGTTAGCAAAAGATCTCATGAACCAGTGGTAAAATTTTTATAAAACTCTCAGAAAGTTATCATTAGAAGTACATCTACAACTGGTAAACTGTCAACCCCATTCAAGACAGATACGCAGCTAAACAACTTAAGCCAACACAAAAATGACTTAAGTCACCCAATTTCACAGATATCAATGTAAAATCTGGTGTGGTAGTAGCTGAATGTCATTCACAACACATGACCTAAGCACTAATTGATTGTATGACATCTTTGCTTAAAACTTTGACATTAAGTTTTGTCATAATCCTATTTGTCTGTTAAAAAAGTATCTCATGAACCACAGGACAGATTTTAGTAAAATTCTAAGGAAGTAATTATTGGACCCACATCTACAACTCATAGACCTTTGAAGTCAACCCATTTCAAAATAGCTGTCACAGCTAATCAACCTTAGCCAACACAAAAATGGCTCTAACTCAGTCAATTTTACAAATATTGAGCTAAATTTGGTGTGGTAGCAGCTGAGGGTCATCCTCAAATATTCTAAGCACTGTCAGATCATGCAAAGTCTTACAATATTGCATAAGGTCGTCAGGTTTGGCCAAAATGGCGATAACTCTCTCTTCTCAGCATAGGATGATTTTAGTTTAAAACTTTGGCATGGAAAGCAGCAGGTGACATGCATTCCTTCAAGGAATACGAGGCATTTAATATAAATTTAGTTTTTCAATTTAGGTAAGTCAGTGAGTGACTGACCTCACAATAATCCAAACTGGATAGTTAGTCCAAGGCCGAGGTCCTTCATTCTGAGTCCTGAACTCTTCTTATTACAGTTTTAGTCCTCAAGCTAGAAAAGGATGGCAAATCAGATACAAACATTAACATTATCTGGTGGTTATGGTTTATGAGTTATAAAAAAAAGAACTAAAAGCACAATTCAGAGTTAAAAATGAACACAGACATAATAAGGTCATAATAAAAGCAGGCAGTAAAAGAATCTCATGTCATGGTAAAAACAATGAACGAGATAAAAAACCTAACTTGTTTTACAAAAGAAATGTTGAGCAGAAAATTCCAGGGATGAGACAGTTCCAGGTGGCAGAATATGTCTGTCTTTAGATTGAGGTAAAATATATTTACAACTTATCAAAAGGGACACCAGAGCTGAAAAGCTGCATCACTTGGAGGGCAGTTTGACCTGGCATCAGGTTTTGAAGACACTCTACAATGATATTCTGTTGCAACTAATGAAACATATCACATATCCTTTCATGACACACACTGTTTCTACAGCTCTGTATTCTGGTGAAGGTGCAATGAGTTTCAGCTCCACATGATGGGTTCATTAGACTCTTCTAAAATTGTTTAACTATTTTAGTTATTTTGTGCCAATTTAATTTTAATCCAAGCTGAAACTTTTACAGTCACCATCATTAACCCGTCAACAAAGATGAGATAATTTGATGATCTGCTAATATAAAGTTGGCATGTTCACTTCCTGCTTATCTCTGCCAGTAGACAGTAGTGTTATTAGAACGAGGCATCCTGTGCTGACATTTTGCTCTGAAAACCACACAATTTTACACACACACACATGCACACGTGCACATGCACTAACTGATTTTCCCACATCCTCCACGATCCGTGAGCACCGTCTCTTTCCTCCTGCAGCGCTGGCTGCATGCGACCCTCCACAGACCATATCAGGGTAATTGACAGTGACTGGAAATATGCAGCATCATTGAGCTCCGACCTGTGTGACTAACAGGGTTAGAGCCTTCCCCCTTGGAAACCCACCCCTCCTACGGAGCCATCACTGATATTCAATTTGTGTTATAGTTCCCTTTGAGGGGCCCCAAGGGGCCAGATTTTATTAACATATTTTATGGCTTGGGCTTGGATGAAGCTGGGAGTTCATGCTTTGTATTAATAACAGTCAGAGCTCATTATGGTTCACCTAGTGATGACACTGACAGTCAGGCCTAACTGCGGTTGACGAACGCCTCTGTAGGGACACGTGTGCAGAGAGGTGACTGGTGATTTCTGATTTTTTTTTGCAAGTTCTCAGTGTGATTGGGCAGGTTTTTTGATGGCTCAGCTCTGCCAGCTTGAGGTTAATCAGAAGTGATTTATGTAAGCGATTCACCATGCAGTGGTGGACTGAATTTGTTTCATCTACGGTTCTCTCCATCACTTATCAGCGCAATGAGCTGCTCTCCAAATAAATGGTGGGCAGACAATGGAAGCTGTTTGTAAGGACATTTTTCCCACAGTCCTATCTGTCAGGAAAATGGACACACACTGACTCACGGACAAAGCCACAGACAGATGCATACTCGAGCCCGACTTCCAAGAGTGTCTACAGTGAGAGCATTCCTGCCCTCCACACGCCTCGATCATTGTCTGCTGCAGCCGTGCACCAAACAAAAGAGGCGTCCTCTCTGCCTCCTCTGCTTTAATACCACAGTGCAGTAAAATGTAACCATGTTACCCCATAAATAAGTCTCTTCTTCGTCCAGTTTTTATAGCTGGTTGATGGAATCTATATGCATGAGGAACCCTTTTCTCTGTTTCCTGTAAAACCTCAAAAGTTCTTCAGTAAATGCTAGTTTATTTGAAGGAACTAGCACAAAGGCGAGGCTCCTGTAAATCAGTGTCTTTGTTAAACAAAAAAAGAAACACCATCCAATATCATTTAGCAGCAGTGATTCTCCTGATATTAACCCTGAAACTGTGAGACCTTCAGAAACCTACAAGATAACCCTTTCTTCCATGTTTTAATTTCCTTCCAACAAAGACAAGAAACCTTTGAAATGAGACCATATAGGTTCCCATACATGAAGGTAGTGAGGGAGAAATGGGCCAAAGCTTAAGTTTCGTCCTGGGCTTGTAATGGTTTAAAAGAATGTAAAGTTCATGACAAAAGCAACTACCGGGAGAAATAGAGAACAGGTGGTCATCGTTGCACCCCCCCTACCAGCTTCAGCTTCAACCCTCAGACATGAAGTCAGCCAAAGGGTTTCGATTTCAGTGATAAAGACCCCAAGGTTTGTTTGGCTCTTTATGTCTGTAAAGATGTGTGAAAAGATGCAGGACCTCTAACCTCCTGTGCAAGTCTCTTTCTAGCCTTGGTGCGAAAAATTAAAGGTTCTGGATTCAAGCATCCAGGAAATCATCCGTCGGTGCTCATTTAAAAGAACAGATTGGATCCGTAGGCGGATAAGGCCTTGACTTTTGTTCTTCAGAAGGTTTTCAGAGACATGAAACGGCACATGTGGGGTGTTCCTGAAAAGTTTAAGGCTAAGCTCAAGATTAAATGAATAAAGGATCAGCTTAGAAAAGTGTGTAGAGAGAAAAGAGACAAGCAGTATATAAGAATTATTTTACTTTTATTAGAGAGTAGTTTACTCCAACAAGTAAGATGATTGATACTTTTATATTAATGTGACTGTGTGCCTGAGGTGCAAAATACAAATAAATAGAAAACAGTTTTAACAAAAGTCAGGTTTTCAAAGGCAAAATAATTTGTTTTTTTTTCCCTGTGTGAGTGTGTGTTTGTTGGTCTTTACTGTTAGCAAGATTTTTCATGAATTACTGAAAAGATTTTGATGTTTACTTTAAAGTTGTCAAGAATCAAATATTTGGTGAGATAGTAGCTGAGATTGATCCCCAACTTAGACTCTGAGCGCTAACAGCTCGCACAACTATTTGCCATTAACTACTGGACTCAACTTTGTCTGTTTGTTAGCAAAATATCTCATGAAGCACTGGATGGGATTTTAATGTAACTTTCAGAAAGTAATATTTAGGATGTACATCTGCAACTGATTAACTTTTGGAGTCAACCCAATTCAAGATGGGTACAATTTGTCAACTTTAGTCTACACAAAAATGACTATACCTCAATGAATTTTTAGATATTGAGCTAAGATTTGGTGTGGTCATTCACAACACATACTGTACTCCATACTCCAAGCACTAAAAGATACAAGCTATTGCAGTATCGCATCAGATTGTGTGTGATGTTATTTTCAAGGTTTGATCAAAATGGCTAAAATGTTTCTCAACATAGGATGATCTTAGTTTAAAACTCTGGCATGAAAGATAGCGGGTGATATGCAAACCTTCAAGGAATGCTACACCTTATTTATTGAACATGTTGGGTCCGGTGTTGCCTCAGAACTGTTCCAGAGAAAGCAGTGTTGCATTAAAAGAAATGCAGAGGGGTGAAATGGAAAAACGAGAGTGTATGAAGTGATTACTCTAGGATACCTGCACATACAGGCTGAGACGAGCTGCCAGCCTGGGGAGGCATGCAGTGTTTAACTAAATGTGCATGTGTTTGACTTCCATTGTATGTTTGTGTTGTTTAACCATGTGTGTCCTCTGCCTATCAGTTCCCATCTGTGAGAGTGTGTGTGTGTGTGTGTGTGTGTGTGTGTGTGTGTGTGTGTGTGTGTGTGGTTTAGAGTTGCAACCATAGAAGCATGATGACAGACGAGCAGAAGGGTGGAGGGTGCAGGCTGATGGGGCAGCAGCTTCAGGTGTGTGATAAAACTGAAGCGGGGACGAAAGGATGCAGCGGGGCAAAAGTGAATTTTGTGGTAGTGGGTGGAGTGTGTGCATAGAGTTCTGCTTGGATAAGCTTGAAGAATGTCCGTGCAGAACCGAGCAGCTTCTTTCATCACGTGTATCTCATTGGTGCAAAACCCCACCCTGAATTTTCCTGCTTCATCTTCCATTGACCCCGCTTGCTCTTTCTCTCTTTTTTGTCTTTCCTGTGCACTTCCTCCTTTGTGGCACGATGAGTTTTTTAATTCATGTTGTTTCTCTCCTCGGCAGTGTGGGAGCTGTCAGGGGCATTAGCTCTGACACACGCAGAGCTCCGGCAGCAAGCAGGTTTCCCATGCTTTAAAGGGCAGCAGCTAATTAGCTCTAATGGCTTCCATTTTGTTCTGGCCTTGCGTCACGTCTTTGATGCTGTGATTGGAAGCCCCAAGGGGGAATACCAGACAATTTTCCATGTCTGATTTGTTTGAAGATCTGGTGGGTGCGATAATGATGCAAGGACAAACAGACACAACCTTAGTGTTTTTCCCACTGAGTAAAACTGACTGTGTTTTTGTATCCTTGAAGGATGTAGTTACTTTTCAAATAGCTTTTAGACTGAACATGATTCAGGTGAAACTTTCTTGGAAAAATAAAAGTTGTGATGGCATGAAAAACACTTATAATTCATGATAACCCCTTTTTAAAATCACATACATGTTGCTGCTTTGACCCGACTGTTCACTTCTTAACTAAGGTCTCATTGTGTAATTTGTGATAATTTATTTTTAGAAATTGCCTGAAAGCTAATTTTAAATTACTAAAGGCAGGTCCTTAAATATTTTGAAAGCCACGTAATGTGATGTTATTTCAATTGTTTTGCCAAAACATTCATCCAGTTTACAATTACACAAGACATGCAAATGATATTGATTGTTTCAGGGACTCAAATGTAATTAATAAACTAAGACAAGTATAGAAAATAAATCACTGTCAGTAATTTGTTGAGAGTCTGGAAGTGGCATGATCAAAGAACTTGTTTCCTCATTTATGTTGCACTTCCTGTTGTTTTTAGTAGTAGTTTGTTCAATTTTTACTTCAGCAATAGGTTCTGTTTGCAGTATGTTTTGTATCTGTGTCCATCTGGTCTTTCTGTTCTTCGTTCTTTGAAGATGGATCACCAGTGCAGTTGTTGTTCTTAAAATGCACCAGTGATTTGCCTTCTAATATTTCTGCTATTTTTCCAGTGTTTTTTTTTTTTTTCGTTTTTTTAGGGTAAGGACTAAATACTTGCATTTCAGCTCATTTGACAGCATGTTGTGGGTTCAAATTAATATTGCCAAAGTAATATTGAGTAAATTTCCCTGAAGATTTGATATCAAACACTGTTTCTGTGTTTCAGATCAACTTTAATCCACATGTGTAACATTTGATCAGATTGACATGTGACATGTATGCCACTGTGTGTAACTTAAACCCTGAAACTGTCCACTGCTCCTCGGGCTCCCTATAGATCAGGTTAAGTAGTCAGCTATAGAGGCAGGACCCTTTGATCCTCCTTACCATACACAGAAAAGACAAACACACATAAACACAAAAATACACACACCATTGTGGCACTAATGGGGCTTGAAGCCCAGCACAGCTCAGCTCTCTCTCTGAAGCAAGAGAGTGAGAGGCGAAGAAGCTGAAGAAGATGGGGGAGCATCAGGTCCCCCCCACCACACCTCTCTTCTGCGTCTCTAAAATAGGTTTATCTCTGCCAGGGAGGTGTCTCTTTGTGTCGCCATGCTGGGGGATGAAGGAGAGGATGCAGGCAGCCAGGAGACACAAGAAGAGGCAGTGAGTTTGAGAAAAAGCGTGATAGAGGATGGAGGGGGGAGGTGAACCTTCACTGGGATGGGACCACCTGCGTCGTCTCCTTTGCTGGGAGATTATACGAGCGCACAAAGCAGCGCCTGGAGGAGAGCAGGGGCACCGGGGGGATCTGAGCATCAGGAGAGTGAGCAGCGTGGAAAGCGGAGGTGGCGTGTGTGCCAGGGGTCTGCCACATACTGTACCACCTCTCCACAAAGATGCATCTACTCCACCCGTTGTCCTCTCTCTGCCCTCAGCGCTCATCTCTTTTTTTAAAAGATAAAAGAATAAAACTGACCCAAGAAGCAGATACTGATTGTACATCGAACTACTGCTGGAATGTATAAATATAACATCACAGCCACAAATCTACACATTTTGTATTCTTCAGCTCTGGATAACATGTAGGTAAAAAAATTGAAGATGAAGATGTCCAATCAATTTGAATCCAAAATGGACCTTTTCATCAGCAAATATTAAATATTTCCTCTGAGTGTCGCACAAACAGCAATGTTTATTCTTTCACTAAAATGTTAAAAAACTAACCAATAAAAGCATATTTGCACATTTTTATGATTTAGTTCTGACTGAACACACTTTCTTTCACTGTTAAAAACACTTTATCTGGATATTAAACAGAGGCAAGTTCCAACATGTCCATCTTCATTTCAGTGAGAAGGGTGTGGACTTAATGTTTGTGCATGTTTTACTTATTCTGCTACATTTATTTCTAATCATTTGACATTCATTTCTGATAGTTTTTTTTAAGTTTTTTTTTTTTTTACTTTTCTTACAAGGGTGGATCCAATTTTTCTTTAATTCAATTCTAAGTCATTTCTGTGCTTTACTCTTCATGGTTCGTTGGAAACCGGAATGTTTATTTATTTATTTTTTGTTTATTTGTTTGTTTATATTACAAGTTATATTTCTTTCTTCCATATGTTTGTGATTATCACATGTCAGAAAAGCAATGAAACTGCATTGTCTGCAAAACATAGAATTGAATCTGTCCCTCTGCCTGAAAGATGCGTCTTTCAGTCTTTGTCTGCACAGAACTACATTTCATTAATCACTGCACTCAGTCAAGCTCATTTATTGTAGGTAAATTATTTGGTCTCTGTCATGGATACCTTGAAAAAGTTGTTAGTCCAGGTTTCCCAGAATAGACACGAGCTCAGTGATTGGTCAGTCTTCATTATTGTAGGCTCTGTCATTGGTTAAGATTAATAGCTGTTTCTGGTTAATTATTTCAGGCCAGTATTAGTTTGCTGATGAACCTCAGCTAACCTCCAGCCCCTCCATCTGTGTACAATGACTCCATTTGGGTAGCCAGCAGTAGCCCTGAAATCTAATAATTGCAGAGTTCTTTTTGTTTTCTTGCTGATGTGGGCTATTAGAGAAGCAGCTAAAGCATCTCGGGCCGGGTCTGGGTCGCGCCAGCTTTGACAGAGCTATTCTGTAAATGTCTGCCCCCCGTCTTGTCGTCCTTCTTTCCATTTCAAAGAGTTCTCTAGAAGCTGCAGACCTCTGCAAATTCTCAGCCCAAGGTGAAGAAGAGAACAGAAGGAACAAGAGAACAGGGGAGGACCGACCACCGAGACAACCTGTGCTTCTCAAGGTCTCCCTGAATGGCGGTTCTTAGGTATTCATTGTTGCCCTCTCTTTCACCCACTCTCTATTCTTCAAAGTACTGTCGGAGCCCTGGCTTGGCGTGGGTCTGAGCTTGCGTCCTTCCCAGCAAGATCTCTGCAGGCCACACTGACGTTCTAATCATAACGCTGTGGCAGTAGCTTTGTGTCTTGCACTGGGAGAACTGAGGTCTGGCATCCTGCTGCTAACTGTCCTTTTGTCCCACTGGAAGGTGCCACAGACAGGATTAAAACCAGCTACAATAGAGATCACCCCAAAAAACACTCCTTTTTACCCATGAGTGTTGTATCTGCAAAGAGCAATAGGGGCTAAAAGGCTAACAAGGTTTTATTTTAAAATAAAACTTCAATGTTGAAATGTTTCCAAAAGTTACAGACCTATAGACTATTTAGAGGTTAGTTCTGTCTTATCTTGTGCTATTTGATATATGTGTAAGTCTATTTAGCTAGCAAGCTAACTAGCAAGTGTTAATCAATCCAGCCAACAGGAAAGCCTAAGGATAATGCTTTTAAACAGCAAAATAAGTCTTAAAAGTTATTCTAACAATTTCACAACTTTTAAAATCACTACCACAATAAACCTATAGCTTTTTAATTTTGAAGCTAATTTATTTGTTTTACTTTTTATTATGAAATTGCATTTTTTTATTGCTTTGTGTAAATATCAATTTAGAGTGCATGGTTCTAGCAAAAGTTTGTCAGTAACATTTTGAGTTAAATGCAGTCGATGGATGACACTTCCCCTGCATGCATCAGAGTGAAGTGCTTTGCAATAGTCGTGTTCGTAAGAAATAAAAGAACAGCAGAACTTATTTTTGTCTGCAACAAAAAAGAAATATTCTCCCTTCAGCCATAATACTAAAGTTAATATTGCATTGTTCTCGGTGTGCTGCTCTTACCTGTCGGGGAAATACCCTGGGGATGACATGTTTTATGGAACAGCTAATTCAGATCAGGTGGGGCCTATGTAGATCAGGCAAGTTCTGATATATAGTATCCTCCAAATGTGGTGTCAGAATTAGATCTGGGAAATCTGAAGGCTTGTTAACAACTTTGATCTGTTGTCATGTTTGTTTAGCCATTCTTGAGACAGTTCTGTTGCCCTTAGAGTGTAATGCTCATGCTCGGGTGGCCTCGGTCCTTAGATTTGTTTAGATAGTTGATGCAATCACTGTAATAAGTAAACATATTAGGTTTCTGTTCAAGGTCTTATGTGACATTGTTTGGTCTCTACCTGGTTTTAGGAATATACAACCAAGTACAACGCTGAAGAAAAAGCCAAAATTCTGAAGAAGTAAATAGAAAAACTAAGTTGATCAAGTAATTTAATGGTTTGTAGCTGCTGTGGGTTAGATTATTGTTCTGTCATAGTTGTAGGATAGATTATCTCTAATTATTTGGACCTGTGATGGATTGGCAACCTGTCCTGAGTGTACCAGAGTTTTTCTGAGTTTGAAGAAGTGCTTTGTTTCCAAAGCATAATGACACAAAAATAATTTTATACTGTAGAATTTGTTGTGATGATTTGTATTGTTTATTTTTTGTTGTCAATTTTTATTGTAATTTTTCATACTTGGATTTTAAACTGAGTATGAAAATGCATCTGTTGTCCAGATGCATTTTGCAATCCTAAACTTTGCTACACTGCTGTGCTTCAAACATGAAGTTCTTCTCTCGTTGGTTGCGTTGACAGAGAAGTTCACAGATCCTGATGATCGAGTCATGATTTAAGGTTTCCCAGATGAACTTTGCATTGAAATAATATTATCATTGGTTCAAAATGTGAAAACACTTTCTCTTTTCTAAAACAGATTCTTGTACAGTTTCTTTAATGTGGTATTACATTGCAGCGGCAGTGTTTAATTTCTGCAGCCTAAGACTGTCAAATGACTGAGAAGCCCTAGAGAATGCCGCTGTTTTCCACCCCCACTGCCTCTAGTCTCTGAAGAGACAAGTAGAGATGTCATAAAAAATATCAGGTGAAGCAGTCTATGATGACATTATTACATCTGCAGTAGTCAAACCTCTCACTAGAGAGAAATGAAGTTAACTGAAGGAATAAACTATGTTGGGCACGTTCACAGTTTCAGGTCTGTCCTTTTGTAATCCTCTCAGGTGAAAAATATGAAATTAATTCCTTTCAACAGTTCAATGAGGACTTTTGGAGTGAAAAAGAACAATAAAATCTTCCTGTATTTCTGGGGCTGTTAGATTTCCTTTCATTACGTTGCACAGGCTTTTTAAAATGTTTTGCAAAACCACTTTTTTGTTTGATTTTTTTTTTTTCCTCCAAGTGTTAGAACAAATGGTTTTGATATCAATAAGTAACTCGCTTACAAACTTAGATTGTGTTAGTCTAATAACCTTGACTGTTTAAATGTTTAATCCTAACAATAAAGCTATGCGACTTTAAGTGTTTTCATCAGAGACACTTTTAACTTTTCCGCTGATGTAAAAATATTCCCTAGTATGGAAGTTTTCACTCTTCCATTGGCTTACAAGTCTTGATTTAATTGTCTTCATCATTTGTCCAAGTTTTTTACCAGCTCATGTGTGAAGCGTATGTGCGGTTGTCATCCACACTAAGAAAGTGTGTGAATGTAATGACGACCCTGTGAGTGAGCCCACATTCCTCGCCACAGCACGCTCCCATTCTTGTGCCTCTCTGCCACGCAGATCCCCAGCTGTCATGTAATAAATGTTCAGATCTTTAATCAATTTGCAATGCTTGGGGAGCATCTTTCTTGATTTAGCCTGTAAAAGAAAACAAGAATGAGTGAGAGAAAAGGATGAGACAGAACACAGAAGACAAGAAAGATTCCTGGGAGAGTGGTGAGAACGAAGAAGTGAGGGAGGGGGTCTATTAGAGAAAAGACTTCCTGTGGTGTAAATCGTATTCATGGATGACAGAGTGGTCATGGAGGATAGACGAGGGCCTTCTTCTCTGCGGAGCTCGAGTTGACTCATTCTTTGCCTTGCTTTTCTTCTGACGCAGCTCGCCAAAGGGGTTCCTTTGTGTCGTAGCAGCAGGTAGCAGTAGAGTGGCAGGTCAACTTTCGGGCCAGCTCCAAAAACCCTTTCTCCTGATGTCCCCTGCTGCAATTTTCTCTGTGCAAAACTGAAAGTGTAATATTGCATAAGGATGTGTGACATAGCCGGGAGAAATTCACGGAAACACACTATTTAAAAACAAAACGGGGAAATGGCTAAAAGCTTTGCATCACTTTTTGTTCATCTGATCATGTTTTAAAACAGTTTGGTGTTTATGTTTTTATCAATTTATTTATTAGAGTGAAACTCTTTATTCAAAAAGCAATAAATAAATAAATGTTAAGGGGGAAAAAGCACATATATCAAAGGGTTGAAATGCTTTAGTGCATCTTCTTCAGCCCCAGTAGCCATCATCTTCACAAAATGGGTCTTCTAACCGATTTGATGCCTTTTTCATCCCGGACAGTTTTCTTTCTCTCCCCATGGTAACTCGAACTGTTTTCCCAGTGGGTGGTTCACACAGCCGCAGGCTTGCAGAATGGAGTTGCCCACATAGCACGCGGCCTAATCGAATAACTGCCTCAGCATGGCGCCCAGCGTGAGTGCCGTCCCCACAGGGGAGCTTGACCAGAGGCTGCAGGTACTTTTCATGCCTGGCAAGCTGACTTCTTTCTCCCCTGAGTCCCGCTGCTAAAAATTTGTCGGCCCCCTCTGGCTTTCTTTCTCAGAGTGTCATCTGTGGGGCCCCTGATGGGAGATTTTGTTGATATGATAACTCGATTAGACTACAGGATGGATGACACGGTGGCAGCAAGCCAGGCAGCAGCACACGGGGAGGTGGTGACTCTTCTCTTTAACCTCTCCTCAGGAGCTCGGCATTTGGCACCTGCCCTCGGCTAATAAGCCTCACTGTCCAGAATGATGGCAGGGGGAAAAGGTTGAGGTGAAGGCCCTTTTTTGATGTGAGGGATGATGAAACTCCACATTAACCTTCTTAGCACCATCAAAATGTAATTATAAAGCAAAAATATCAAAGAAATTTGGAAGATTGCACTAAAAACCTTACAAACACCAACTGATTTTTTCCAAGCTGGGGGTTGAAAATATAAGTCATACTAAGAGCTACAAGAAATATCTAGACCTAACAATCCGGTGGCACTCGTCACTTTTCAGCATGCTTCACAGTGAAATCAAGTCTCATTTTACTGATTTTGACTTATCAAAGGAAGATTTTGACCCCTAACTTTCTAGCCTTGAGGCCTTGATGGGGAGCTTGCCCACTTCAAAAGGTTAAGGAGGATTTCAAGAAGGAAGGTCCACTGACTTAACCTGAATATTGGGGGGAAAAAAGCCCTAATGGCTAAAATATCTCTCAAGAGTGTCACAAAATGAAAGCATCTGGAACATCTGAAGTGTCCCTTGTTGTGTCTCTTGTTTTGTTAATTCCCTAACATGTAACTTGCCATAACTTTAGCTGCTTATTGTGCTAGGTTGCTGTATAATGTTCATTGTCTAGTAATACTTTGGCATTCAGGCGTCCAGATAACAGCACAAACAACTTATAATCGCATCTTCTATCATCATTTCTCAAAGTGCTGTCATCAGTTTCAGTTTGACCGTGTTTCAGGTGGGAGAAAACTCTCCTGGGTTTCATTAGTTGGAACCACAGTGGTTATAAACCTTTCCTCACGGGTTTTCACCAATCTTAAAACAGCTTAAAATATTTTCAGATGTACAATACCTTCTCTATATCTCATCCTGGTTATTTGCTACATGATGCACAGGGGCCACTCAAGTCAATTAAGTTCCCATCTCCACTTTGGCCAAACAAGGGATTGTGGCGAAATGAGGAGCGCTAAAGACCAACAGGAGCCTCCCCTTCCCAGCCCAGGCTTTGAGGAGCAGCAAAAAGGACACCAAACAAAGGGCGGCCCCTCTGTGTCTCAATGACTCCTCTCTTTGTTGCCTTCTTGGGCCCCATAAAGGAAGAGGGACGCTCTTGTTTGCCCAGGAGGTGGTTTAATGGCCCTGGGTAGAACAATGGCACCACATTCAAGCCATCCAGAGGGGCTCATTATTTGGGGCCGTCCTAAAACGCCCGATCTCTGGACGTTCCCACTGGAGTGCCGGGTGAATGGTCTCGATGGGCGGGGTGGGCCACGAAGGGCATACAGGGGGGAGAATAGAGACCATTGAGGTGACAAGCAGGTTCCATCTGCCCCCAGTGCCTCCTCACCTTGCATCACTGCAGCGGGGGCCTCTTCGTGCACAAAGAGCAAATTTAGTGTGTCGAGGTGGTTTAAAACACTCACTTTAGAAAGACCATAAAGGGAAATATCAACACTGTGGACCAAGGAACGGTGCATTCAGCCTCTGCTGTCCCCTTTCCATTGACCAAGTTCCTTTTCCCTTTTAGTCCTTTTCTCCTTTTTTGCTCCATTCAAGCCCCACTTCTCTCATCTCCCAAGCTCTTCAGTTCAGACCATTTTTCCCATACCTTGCAAAGGGGCGGATGACAAGAATTAAGTTAGTTCTGGCCCGGCCCAAAAGTTTTGTCTTCTATGAGTAGTGGCAGGTAACTGTGATGAAATGGATCATCAATCACCAGCTGATCCTTTTCTGCTGATATGAAACAGACTCTAAAAACACTTGCAATCACTTTCCTGTCATAGCTGTTGTTGTATTTTGTAATTTTCTAAACTTAGTGCAGTTATTGCAAATTAATAAACTGTCTGTTTCTTTTTTTTACTTCTGATGTTAGGACTTCTTTATGATGAGCATGCTGAAGTAAGCTTTGTGAACTGAACAACACAGGGTTAACATAAATATGCAGGTTCAAGAAAGCTCCACAAAGCCTCAAAACTTTCAGTTAATATCATTCAGTCATCGTCTACAACTTATACTGTGCCATCACCATTCCAACTAAAAAAATGATTGATGCTTTACTTCTAATTAACCAGACTCTTTGTAATCATTTGAAGTGGTCCTAATCAGTAGTTCACTAGACTTTCCGAAGATTATTCAAAGTTTTTCCATGAAGTTTGGCTACTTTTTCCATATTTTGTCCAGTTCTTGTACCCCAATTATAACAGCAAATTGTGCAGTGTGTGTTTAAAAAATAGGAAAGTGGAAAAGTTGAGGATATAAGCACAGTTAAGCCTTAAAAACAATCTACAATAGATAAACAGCACTTGAAAGTAATGTCTAAGGATAGGGGAAAACAATCCAGTCAAGACCTGAAACATGACCTGAGAGATGCATCATCTTTCAGTTGATCATCTTCTTTTTTCAGCCAATAGTGCTTTGGGAATCAAAGTTTGTGTCAAAGTTTGAACTGGACTAAAAAAAAAAATAGCCAAATCTAAAGAAAACCTTAAGAAAACTTGAAACACTCTTGATGAAGACAATGTTAAAAGATTATAAGAAAGCTGCTCTTAGACTCATATGAAATCTTTTCGGCATAGGGTTTTTCATGGATCTGTAAAGATGAACTGCTCTGAAATAATTTCTCAGGACCCTTCGGTATATAAGGCCATGGGAACAGCGGTTGCAAAGACATCAATACAATCATCCATGTCTAAGAATATATGTCTACATCTGAGAAACGTTGTGTCTAAGGGACAAGGCCTTCATGGTCACAACACCACTTCTAGCCTTATAGTCTCTAGGACAGCATCTTCCAGACACCCCACTGTGCAGCTAGCAGCTAGCTCCAGAGCTCCCACTGGGCAGACTCAGCAGGGGCCACGGGCAGCGGGCAGACTCCCCAGGGGCCAGATTGCACCCATTTTGCGCCAGGCTTTTGTTTATGTGTCTCCATATGTGTGTATTGCACTCCTAAATGGATGTATCAATGCACACACCTAAAAGTAAATGTGTGTTTGCATATATGCATATATGTGAGGCCAAGTGGGAAGAAGACGTTTTCCACCAGATGCTTTCACTCCCAGAACTCTTAGCGGGGTGCCAGTTAAGTCCCGCTGGGCTGCCACAGCAGGAACATACATCTCGCCGCAGGGGGAGGCCATTGCTCCAAATGATGAGACACATCAGTCTTCCCCTCAGCCTGGCCTGACATGCTCGAATGTCTTGTTCATGGTGGCATATCCATGGCAAAAGAATGCATATGGTAGGGGTGCTTTATGAAGCCCTGTTGGAACCTGTGTTCACTCTCAGCGGTAGAAAGTATTTAAAGACTGCTCGGCGCAGTTGGTGAGGTTTACTTACTTGGCAGGAGGTTGTGATCATATTTCTCTGCACATTGTTTCCCTGCTGCGTGTGTGGAGTTAGATAATTGTCTTCTCTGGTTTTTAATCAATCTCTTTAAACAAGATTTGAATGCTGTTAACAAGATTTCCGCTTGCTTGCAAACTATGAATTGCTTGTCCTATCTCCAGTTATTTTAACAGAAGTTGAGGGGTTTGTTACTTTACCAAATATACAAAAGTTCAATGGTAAGAGGAGATAAAACAGCCTGAAGTGCTGGAGTGGAGTTTTGGTTTCAGAGAGACTTAAAACAGGCAAAACTGGGTGTCAGGTGTACTTTGAAAACGCCTACATAGACGTCGCAGTCTTCAAGCCCCAAAACATGTCTGTTTTTGGTATTTTAGCGATGATACCAGAGAGACTGCTTCTCTCCAAAAAGAAGAGGGGCACATCAGAGGTCACGCTGTTCTGCCTCACCAGCAGCTCCCTCCCCCACTTTGCTTTCAACATATCCATCACTGGGAGCTATCCATTGCCGAAGATTATATAATGATAAGCATTTTACTTCTGGTGCAAAAGCACATCAGAAAAAGGAAGCAAACAGAGAAGCGAGATGGAGAAGCAGTGGGAAGAGCACAGAATAAAAAGGCTGGGGCCCATGCGAGGCTAAGGATGACTCCAGAGGTTGTTTTTGCATGAAAGACTGTTTTTCGCTCGCTCTTCCTTTGTCTCCATCTCTCCCTCTTTTTATTTCTTGCTTGCTGTGAGGACAGTGAGTGGTGCTTCTCTTGCCTCCAGCCAGGAGGTAAAACTGAACCGCAGAGCCAGGCTGCCAAATGATGAAAGACTCTGGCATCCAGGGATGCTCTGTGCCTGGACCAAGAGCTCAGAGCGAGAGAAAAATGCTCGCTTTTCAACTTAACACTTTTTTTCCTACATTTCTTCTCTCTTGTTTTTTTTTTTTTTTTTGGTATCGTTTTTTTTTTTTCCATCATCAGGCTTGCACTTTTTTTTCTTCATACGCGCTTCCACCACAGCCTTGGAGCAAGAGCTCCTCGTGGGAGACGGGTTGATAGATGGAAGTAGTGAAGAGGAGGAGGGCCAAAAGACGGGCAGAGAACTGAGTGCTGATGTGAATCTGTGTCTGTGTTGGTGTATGCCTAATTTTTGTGGGTGCAGGGCTGCAGTCTGAACGTGGGTGTGAAGTTTTTTGTACTGTTGTGCCATCATGCCCACCCTCAGTGTTTAAAGACAGTAATTTAAATGTTTTTAGAAGTTGAATAGAAAGTCTTCTGTTTTTTTCCCCCGATTCTATCACCGCAGCATCTCCTTAATAAAAGAAGCTTGTGAATGTAACTGAACAAAATAAACTGGACCGCGAGTGGTTTATTTACAGGATGCACATCAAATGGACTGGAAAATAGTTCACATTAATTGGATATGTTTGCTTAAGTGACTATATGGCAGATTTTAAGCATGCTACTTTTAAATGTTTATTTTGAAGTCCTAGTTCATTGAGGAGTTTAAACCAGTTATAGACTCTTCCTTTTATGTCTAATTATCTTAATAACGTGACAGTTTGATTCCCAATTAACAGTACACTAGATGCTGTAGCTCGAGTGTTGTTATGTCATGTTTGTCATTGTGTTTTCTGGAAAAAGTTTTTCAATTGTTTCCCCTCAAATGCTTTTTTAATTACCGTATATTTCTTGGCTGGTTTGCATGCTGTGCTAGTATTTTCTGCACCTTATTATCATTCATTGTGATAAGAAAACGTGGCAATAAATGCTGAGAATTTAACACGCAAATGCCAAACAGGTTAAGGAGACGATGTCAAAGATATAAAGATTTATTTTCCAGCATTTTGAAACCTATATCAGGTCTACTCACTGAAAAATTGTAAGAGGCCTGGTTGTCTGTCTTGTTTGTCTCTATGTGGCCCTGTGATGCCACCTCTCGCCCAGTGACTAACGGAGGTGGGCACCAGCTCCTAATGAACCTGCACACAAATGAGTGGATAAAGAAAATAAATGGACTGATGGTCGTTCTTTACAGGTGTCTATCACACCTTCTTTTAATTTTTTATATCTCAGTCTATTTCAAAATACTTTTTAATCATTTTTTTTTCTGTTACAAATACTTAACTTGGTCCTTTTTTATGCTACCTAAGTGACAAGCCCCTCTGAAAGAATGAATCCACTTTCTTTGATAAAAAAGTAAACATTTATTTTAAGCCCTGTAAATTTAACCAGTGCTGTAGTGTTTTGTTGAGGTGAGCTCAGCAGCATTTGGGCTTCAATCGCCCACAAGAAAGGTGTTAAATATATGTTGCAGAGATTGTGAAAAAAACTGAGAAGACAAAACCTTGTTTACAAAAACTGATCTAAAATTTAAATTACGTGCAAAAAAGAGTGAAACTCCTTAAGGCTGAAAAATTCTCTCACTGTCTTTCCTTACTGGCATACAATGTGTGTTTATGTGGGAGAACGTATATGTTCACGAGGACTTAATTCAACCACAAACTCAGAGGAATCCCCTTATTCTCAGGTCAGACTGTGAGCACCCTGCAAAGACTCCACACCGTAATTCTTTCTCAAACAGGGGAACATATGATGCAAGGTGTCAGCAACACCATCAAGATTGTATTTTTCTGTCTTTACTGTAAAGCTACTCCCTTCAAAATTCCATCCAGGGGTGTAATCCTCCTTCTTACACAATTCCCTCTATTCATCACACCTCATTTTTCATCCTCGTGTGAAGAAGGGAAGGTGAGGAAACTGAAGGAAAGACTTCACTGTGTTTGTATGAGTAACAAAGAGGATGTCGCCAGCAACGCAATCACAAAGGGAGCTCAGAGCGAGGCTGTGTCTATATCTACCAGTGCAATATAGATATTTATTCTGTACAGTCTAGAAGGAAGGTTACCTATCCAACAAAATACTCTACATTTTGTCTGTCAGATTTTGTCTACCGTACTCCTTGATACACACATTTTCTACAATAACTGTGTCAGGGCATGTGTGTATTTATCTTTGTATGTGCATGAAAAAGAAAAAAGCTCCAAGCAGTGGCCAGAAAACAGTTCCAAAATAAAATTAGTCTCATATGTGAAGGCTGGAAGAAGTTGTAGTGATAGAGGGTTTGTGTATGGGGTGTGTGTGTGTGAGTGTGTGTGTTGGGGGGATTGTCTGCCACACTGTGATGATGGTGAAGCCTTAAATTGGAGCCACGCTGCAGGGGATTAGGTTTTTCCTGCAACAAATATCAGTCTTAACAAGGCTTTCACTTGGATTCAGTCTGGAAAATAAATCTAAAAATACTAGTAAAATATTTTAAAGCTGTCTATAGCTAAACATATCCTATTATTTTTTTATTGTAAGTCTTTTCCTTGTTACATGTCAGAACACATTGGAAAATCATGTTTCTGTAGTGTAAATTTGCTTGAATAGTTTCTACATTTATGGATTTTTTGTAAAGGTAAGTTAATGGGATACCTTTCCAGCAAATTTTCTCAAGGGCATAACAGTACTGCTTTATATAGTATTGTATTGTATTGTGTTCTTCCATAATGTGTCATTTTGTATTGTACCATTTTGTATCAAATCATCCATCTATCCATTTTCTGCAACAGTTCCAGGAGGGAACCCCAGACATTCCTCTCCCCAACACACTCTCCAGCTCCTCCTGGTGGCTCCCAAAGCATTTCCAGGCCAGAGTGGATACGTATCCCTCCATCAAGTTCAGGGTGTGCCCCAGGGTCTCCTCCCAGTGGGACCACCACGAAAACCTCCCAAGGGAGGCCCCCAGGAGGCATCCTAAACCATTTCCTGAACCACCTCAGCTGATTCCTTTTGATACGAAGGTGCAGCTACCCTACTTCAAGCTCTCCTCAGATGATGGAGCTCCTAACCCTATCGCTAAAGCCACCCTAAGAAGGAAGCTCATTTCAGCTGCTCGTACTGTACCTTTGATGATGGAGGACAATAACATGCAACAGGAAACCAAGCCCAGAAAAAGGAAATTGGGGATTCCTCCTAGAATGAAGTCTGGATAGGAGCACGCCACTAAGTGCCCGATTGGGCCTAAGGTCTCAGGGCTCGGGTGGGCCAAGCCTGATAAAGCAACAGGAAGCCACCTGCCTGTGGACCCACTGTCTGTGAGGAGACCCAACAAGGTCGGGTCTTGTGCAAAACAGGTGGCAGGTGAGGGCGGGGCCCTGGGCATGCCGATTCCTGGCAATGTATAGTGGCTGGAGGGAAACCATATCAAATCATATTGGATCATACTGTAAAGTCTCATAAAGTAAAAAAAAAGCTTTGTTGCTTTTACTAAAAACAAATGGAATTTAGTCAATTTTTTCAAAAGTCACAGATTTTTAAGTAAAACGTGTTTGCATTTAGAAACAACTGAATCAAATTAAACTCAAAATAATGTCAGACATGAAGTGTTATAGTTATAATACATCTTAATGATAATAATTCTTTATTCATATAGGATGAATTATATAAATGCTGCTATAAACGGTTTCAGATGTAATTTCTCCATTTGCAACAAATAAGTCAGCTTTTATTAAGCTTTTTGTTGTTGCTGTTGTGAATCAAAGTCTGGGTGAATGTGACTGGGATTTGTCTTTTTTTATTATTTACCTTTCAGTCCTTTGACTATGCAACCAAGACCTGGCAAGATTTTCGTCTTCTTCCCCACACCTCCTGGAGCTCTTGTTTCCCTCACATGCTCACTGCCCTGGAAATTATTTTTAGTAGGTGAGCTCCTGAAGTTGGATGGAGCAATGGGGCATATAGAGGGGTGGATGGCTCAAATGATGTGTTGATTGGGAAACAGGCAACCAGTCATCCAGCCAGCCAGCCGTCAGAGGCCAAAAAGCGTCACCGCAGTCCTCCATGTGTAGCGGATGTTTTCCACAAGCTGAGCAGCCAGCTTGGCCGCAGCTGTCCAAACCACAGGCCCTGGGAGAAGATGAGGCGGAGGGAAGACTCAGGAAGGAGGAAGGAGGCTCAGAGGGGGCCAGTGGGGAGGGTGGCAGGCTTGGCAAAGGTCAGACGGGCTGAGGCGGCGTGGAGTGTGGGAACTGTCCGGGAAGGCATGTGCGAAATGCTCTGGGATGAAGTATCATCTTACAGCCAGACCGCCTGAGGGAGTGCAGCGTGCCTGCATGTGCAAGTGTGTGTGTGAGTGTGTGGTTAGATTTGTGTATTTTGTACACCTCTGTGCCTGCAAGTGTATGTTTTCTTGAAACTGGAAGGCTACCGTGATTCTTGGCAAGAGAGGGTGAGCATTTTGATATGAAAAGATAAGGAGTAAAGATGTGAAAAATGTGATAGAGCATAGAGAGTGGAGGAAATAACTCCTGAACCCCTATTGCGCACACAAACCCCCACACAGACATACAGCTGTGAACATTCCTGCTGTTCAGTGGGGTTTTGAGTGCAAGTCATGTCAGCATTGGAGTCTGCCTACAGAGGTATGTAGCACATGTGTGTAACAGGATTTCACTGACGCTCCTAACAGCACCGTCATAGGGAAATTAGCCTGCTGCACCATTAATTTTGTTGTGGTTTGAAATGATGTATTGCGTGTGCAGTTAAACTCTGTGTACATTATAAATTGCCCTGGACAGACTCTGTAAGCTCTTAAACGCTGCAGCAGTCGGATTCCCTCACGTTTTAGGGGAAACTTGCTTCATAATCATCAGTGCTTGTTAGCCGCTGAGGTGCACTCGTGGTTTTAATGAAACACAGACATCTTTTGGTGAACTTTAGCTGCACTCTAAAAAGGGATGCAAAAGTTTCCACACAGAGATGCAAGTGTTTTAAACACCCTGGCGGTGGTAATATGGTAAACCTGGATTGGCTTATTTCACCACCATCTTTCTCCTGCGGTATCCTCACACACAAATGTATTTACCTTCCTGCTAATGTTGTTAATACTTTACCTGAAAAGTTAAAAGCAGCCAAATAAATCTACAATTAAGTTAAAAAGTCTTTTGTGTACAATCTCCACTTTCTGTGTGCATCTCCTGCAAACTCTGACCTATGTCTTCTCCTCCTACTCCCATCCCTCAAAGAGGCAGAGTCTTTGAAGATGCCTAATCCAGGTTATTTGCTTTCCCATGCTTGTGTCGAGACCCGGTCTGAATCAACTGTGGAGAACATACTCAAATCTGTCAGACGCTCCTTCAGTCCCTGATTTATCCGTATAGGATGTGTGCGACGGGCGTACATAAAGCAAGCTGAATTGTGAGTGAATATGATCTCATGGGCACTTTTTTTTATCCACAAGGCAACACTCTCACTTTAGCTCAAGAACTTTTCTGCATCCTGTCATCCATTCAAGGCTTGTTCTGTTCAGCGTAGTTCAATGAGAAAGTCACCCAGTCTCAGGATGGAGCCCAGGTTATTTCAAGGGCAGGTGTCACATTGCTTCCACAGTGCAAGTTATTCTAGCTCACTTTATTGGGTCCTGGTTTTGGATCACATAGAGCTTTTTCTTGGGTTAGAAAACCAAACCTGGGCATTTTACTGTTGAGACACAAAGGGAACAAGTTGAGATCTAATAGGGACTAGGAACTATGTGTTTTATTTAACATGAGAAGATTTTTTTATATGTAATGTAAGGTATATGTAAGCTCAGTTTGTTATCCATATCTGCACTTTTTTTGTCACAAGTGCTCTCTAATATTGTTCAAAACATTAAATTCATATGTTTTTCACAGTATGAAAATTTTCAGTGTAGTTCCTCTGTATTCCACGCTAGTCATTCCTCTCCCACAGTCACGCAATGGACATGGCTGCCAAATTCTCTGCGGCCTCCCCAAAGCTGTCCGTTTCCCATTCCCAGGGGCCCTCGAAGCTCCAGCTTGTCCTGCGCCAGCCAGGCCGCGGCACACCACGTTTATGTCCTGTGTAATTGCAGACCTCAGTCTGAGCAGGAGGCCAGTGTCTGTCAGAATAGCTGTGTGCTCCCCTCAAGCAAAGGCCTAAATCACATCAACTCCTGCAATTCCTGCATGACTACACAGGGGGCCCCCAGGGCCTGTTGATTGGAAAAAAGGAGAAATGACATGAAAATTCCACTATGAAACTTACAAATAGCTCTCCCAGACACAAAACACTGTAGCTACAGTGCTCTCATAAGTCACAAGGCCTTGACACGTACACAAATTTTGTCTGGAAATGCACATTATTCTTTTGTTATGCCCCCAACCAAGCATGGGGCCCACACTTGGTCACACACCTTGAGCAAGCAAGCGTGAAATGGGGCCCTGTCTGAGAACAGTTGGCAGGCCTGGTGGAAAAAGAAAAAGAGTAGTTCTTGTTAGCACCACTGACGCTAGCTGGCTTGTCGTCTCTGAGGATCATGTTTGGCTGCTGCAGCTGCTACTGCCAGGAGTTTGGGAGTTTAACAGTGAAACAAAACCAACAGGCCAAAAAGTGAGACAGACACAGTTTCATTAGACTAATAAGGTATAATAAGATCAATATGTGCGTCTAGACATTTTTGTTACAGTATCGACAACAATGCCTTTTTTGGCTTTTAGTTATCCAACCCACTGACCTGTACTGACCAAGGGGGCTGACCACATAATTTATTTGACCTCCAGCACGTCGCTCTCCTCCCACCATCTTTCTCTTTTTCTGTTGAGAACCAGAGGCAGATCAAGGGATGGGTGGGGTGATGGGTGGGATGGTGACAGGGGAGCATAAGGAGAAAGGAAAATTCCTGAGTGCTTAAAGCCCTTCACATCCACCCTGGAATCAGAGAATCCAACTCACATTCTGCCCACATAAACCGAGCCTCTGTGACACTCCTGGAATGCTGAAGGTTTTTTTTTTTTCTCCACCAAATTAGGTAATTACCGCAGCGGTCATGGTGCTCAGAGCAGAGACCGTGACCCTGGGCGGTACAAAGTGACAGCCTCTGTATCTGAGGCGGCACTCTCCATTGTGCTGCCGAAACCAGACCTGCCGACAAATTCATCACTGACTTTTCTGCAACACCCCGTTTTTGGTGGATATAATGCCTGCTGACTGGTGTATTGTGTTGCATCAGGGATCCCCAACATTCCCATGTAGTGTGCATCATTCCTTCTGTTCAACGTGAAATATTTTTGTTACCTTATTGTTTAAACTTTGGGTTGTGTTTCTATTACAGAAAGTTCAGAACAGCATAATACAGATTTGTTGTTCTTGGGGATTGTTAGTCTAACTGGCTTCAATATTTTTCACAAAATACTGAACCTGACATACTGAACGAGAATTTGACTAATTTCAACCCAATTATTTGTTGAGGAGAGTCCCTCTTATGTTGTGCAGAAAAAAAATCTACAAGGTCAAACCAACCGGTTTGCTTTTGCCTTCAGTCATGAACTGCAGTAAGTAGTTGGAGGTATCTTTCACATCTTTGCTGGCTCATCATGTTCTAAATAAGTCTGTTTTTTTGTTTGTGTTTTACAGACAGCTGATGCCTTCTCTTTTTACATCCAGTAAAACCAGCTTATGTTTGGCTCTCCTGTTCAGAACTTGTGCTGCCTGTGACTTTAGCTCTTCCGATTTCCAAAGGATGCCTCATATCTATTTAATTTCATAACCTGTATGAAATTAATATGATTTAATGTGTGCTGAATGTAGTGACATAACACAGTTTTGCAAGCTGTAATCACAGAGGTCCAAGCTCTTGGCGCATGTCCCATCCAAAGCCCAACCGACTTTACAAACAGCAGACCCAAAGGTCAACATGGAAGGTCAGAACCCAAGAAACATGTCAGTAACCAACATGGTTTAGGGACAGTAATAGAAATTGTAGAGGAAATGTTTTAGACTCAACATGGCAAAATTTGGAAACAATCATCAATGCTTATGGAGGTCTATTGACCTAATTAGGCCAAATGTTGTACCTGAGACAACTGGAACACCAAGATTGGAGCCATTATAAAAGGTTGTTTACAAGATATAAGATTGTTGATTTTTAGCTCCTTCTACTGGGCAACCTTTGCCAAATAGCGGAAGTTTTCATCTGATATCGTAAAGAAGTGGATCAAATTTCAAGTTCGCGTTTGTACCTTGTTTTTTTGTTTGTGTGCTTGTTTTTTGTGATGAAAAAGAATTAAATCAGTAAATTACCCAATGGCCACTTACCCAGCATCAGTATATGATGAACTAGGAATACAAAAGTTTAATTTGATCAGACTTGACATTTTCTAACAGTAATTTTAGGCAGAGGCTCAGATAAAGCAGGTCAAACACAAACCCAGATTTAGTTGTTGCTCTCATGCTGTGGTATGTATGACAGCTGCAAACTGCGTCACAGGTTTCTGATATCACCCTTACATTCAGTGGCACTGACGTCATGTTATACTCTCCATAACCTGTAATAATCTTCAAAGCCATCGGCCTCATCTGGAGTCTACGCCCTTGACCTCGTACGGATTCTGTAACCCTCCATCTGTGTGCAGTTCAGGTTGCATTCTGTCCAGTAAAGATCTCGTTTCACTGCAGGTGTTCCATCAAAGTGCTGGCTGGAGTGCACCTCTGGGCTTTGTTAAATGTCTGCGAGGCTGCAGAAATGAAACTGTCCATGTGTGTGCCACAGCATGTTGGTCTTCTCTGCAGCATCTAAGTCTTTAGGGCAGGAGTGTCATCCAGGACAGACTCTCAGAACGCTTCAAGGCCCTTTTCTGTTTTGTTACCCAGCTCTTGTAATTGAAAATGTATTTATTACAGAGCTGGAGGGTGGACTAGAAGAAGGAGGCACTGCAGCTTATGAAGACTTGGTTAAGATGATGTCTGCGAGGCTTGGTCGCTGAAGAGCAAGTGAGTTATTTTTTTGAGCTTGGTCTCTTTGTTTACTGCTTCGTCATACACTCCTCTCTGTTTGCTTGTCTTCTCTTTTAGCATTTTGCTTTTTATTTTTGCCCTTTTGCCTCTTTTATTTTTTGTCTCTTTTTATTATTCTTGATTCGGCATGTATAAAGTCTATTTCAAATGCAAATTGAGACGCCTGGATTGATGCAAAGGAAAGTTTTGCCCATTTTAAATCCTGTTTTTCAGCTTATAAAACGTTCAAATTCAAATGCAAAAAAGAAGAGAGAAGAGATTTAACACTTCAGTAAATTTAAAATTAAACCTTTTTTTTACATACACATTATATATTTATATTATCATTTTGATATTTATTCTTACTTTTCAGGATTTTGACTTTTCAAGTCAAAAGTCTTTAAGTTCTTCCTTATGGTTGACTAGCTTTTTATACTAAACTTGGATTGAAATGAAACAAATTCCTAATTGTTTTTTGGAAGAATTCCCACTTTGCTGCTTACTGCATATCTTTTTATGCACTCAGATTACCTTCTCCCCATTAGATTGGAGCTAAACAACAAGTCAAAAATGTATTTTCCTTCAACAGACCTCCTGAGGGGTCCTCATAAAATCTGATTATGTTTTACGAGCTCCCCTCTCATTCCCATGTCTGGTAGCTGTGCAGCTGCTGGGCCTCCGAGCTTTATCGGACTTGTGGATGAGGGAGACGAAGGGAAGCAGGAGGTAAATGAGGTGCGGGGAACTCTGTCTCCTAAAGTCTCTGGATGTTTCTGCAGACACTGAAGAGAATCGCATCATTTCAAGTACTCGGCATAAGAGTGTTGGTTGTTGGTTCAGTTTTCATCTTGTTCAGTTTTCTTTGTGAATTTGATATTTTCCAAGCTGACAAGTTCTCAAAAATCTCAACACCTACAGCTTCTTGAATGACTACGTCCAAAACATAGGGTAAAATTTGATTCATGAATGCTTGTTTTTAAAGTCCAACACAGTCAAAAGTAAGAAACTTGTCTCCCAAACTCATTGTATATTCTTGTTACTCAATGCTGCAGTTGAAAATGTACCTTCTTTTATAAGAAAGTAAAGAGAGAAAAAATGTCCTCTACAATTTAAACTTTTGTGGTTGGCACCAGGAATAGCTACAGGGCATCTTTACTGTGGCCTTATTACCTCCCCTTTCCTACATCTGTTTCTGCTTTTACAGAGTCGGTCACTAAACAAGTGAAAATAATCAGCAGGTCTACTTCTCTCCATCATTCATGGAAGTGTTGGCACATCTGTATCAAAGGTTGCAAAATGTGTCCTATTTTTTTTTTCTTGCACTTGGAAGGTGGCTGGTGTGAGACTGTGTGCTTTGAAACCAACCACAAATGGATTCAAAGCGCAGCAGTAGCCCTTGGCTGTGGATGGTTATCACTTGCTGCCACAGCTTCACAAACACACTGAGGTTTCTTTTTTTATTGAAAGCAGCACTCCTGGAACCTGTCAGCTTGTTGAAGGAGATGAGGTAAGAGTTAAGAACTTTAAAAACACAATGGAAATAGAAATCCCCCTGCAGATGGCTGATTGGTAGCTTGTTCAAATATTGGCAGGCAGCAACGTGACAGAGGTGTTTCTGAAAAATAAGATAGAGAGCCTGCACCGAAGTACTGAGATGCCCTCCAGCATTGTCTGCATCGCAATTCTTTGACTTCCCTATGACGAATCCCAGTAACACGGACGCTTGGCAAACCAAAGTGGGCTACTTTGCGCTCCAGAGGGCTCCAGCACATTAAAAGCCAAAAAGGAACCTTTAAAAATGAAGCAAGATGTAATGCAGCTTTTTTATGCTCATTCTGGGCCTGTGATAGCTGCGGTGGCATGGATTTGTATCCCGGCTACACTGAAAGGACTGCTGGACTGGATGGAGCTTTAAAGTGAAGCAAGAAAGCTCTGGAAAATCGGTCCTCAAAGGCACATTTCAACTGGAAAGCATTTCTTTTAAGCTGTCACTCCTTGGTAGCTGACAATCCTATTATGGCACCAACTTATTGTAATTAAAAGGGAAAAAGAGATATATGGGCACAAACGCATTCATCACACCATCTGAGGTACAAAGAACCTTGTTAATGTTCTCTGTTTTTGGAGGCAAACAAAGTGCTGAGCAGCCAGATCACCTTATTTGCATTGACATGTGAGTGATGTAAACTGTATCCAGAAGCCAATTTTCTTTTCTTTCTCTGCTCCTCCGTCCCTTCACTTGTGGGCACCGCTTTAAAGAGACTTAATGGAAAATAGGTTTTATAGCTTTACTTTTTTGCCATTTTTAGAGGTCAGGGAAACGTAGTCTTCAAAAGGAAAATAAAAAAAAAGAAGGTAATGATCCCTCACCTCATCAACCTCTTGGCTGAGAGTCTAAATACATTTTGCTCTAAAAAATAGTGCCCAAAGCTCAATATAAAGAAGCTAGGAAAGGATTGTGAGTGGCAAGTCCATATGCTGCTTTTTATTTGTGCCATAAGAGGATTGTGTTTCTTTCTTCTTCACTCTCTGCACAATGGGCAGCTTTTGAAGCAGGGACAGATGATAGTCCTCAAGAGGGCCATCAGTTGCCATTGTGACTGAGAGATGTCCTCAAATTTAGAACTGATGACAGTAATACAAAGCCTCGTGTGCATTGTGAATAAGAAGTGTGTGCATGGTTTCTAAGGGCACAATAAGGCCTGACCTCTGAACTGTTTTTTTTTCCAAACATGCTCCCTCACAGCAGTAACTGTGATGTCCAAAGACATAAAGTCAAATAAATCTTCATCTACAAATCGTGTTAAGATTCTTGGCTCTTTGTTTACTATGTAAAAGAATAGTTCCAGTAAGGTCGAAGGTCTGGGTCGTGATTTCTACTCCACATATCTTTGCATCTGATACTCTCATTTACCTCTTTGATCTCTGTTCGCAGCTCCTTTTCTGTATGGACCTGTCCGATGTTACAAATGAAGGTGCTGAGAGGGTAAAGGTACCAAGGGCCATATTACTGACATACATGTACATAGAGATACTCCCTCAGTGCTCCTCCACACCTCCAACAGCTGTGTTTTAGGGACTCACCCTGCAGCTGTGTCACAAATGACAAATAACGTATCCGGCAATGGCGATGTTTCCCTGCTATCTTCATTTAAGGGCTCAAAGGAGTGGCTGATTATTCTGCTTGTGTTATTTTACAGACAATACTAATATGTGGTTGCATTTATGTGCTGTTTCTCTACTTATTTATCAAAATGCAGGTGTTGTCTTCCTCTATTGTCTTCTATAAAAGAAAACCAAAAATTATATTTAATCAATCTTTTTTTTCTTTTCTGTTCTGTTTTTTTAATGAAACACAAAAGACATCTAAAATCATCTGAAAATATTAATTGAGAGTTTAACTTGTGAAAATTAAAAACTAAAAAAATCAAATCACTGTCCTGAAATGCAACAAGATGTGCAGCTGATCACTTAAAATCATGAGTACCTCTGCCTAGTAGCTGATAATTAGATAATATAGTCATAATTTATAAAGACACGACTAACCAAGTTGTGGCCCCCACACTGTATGACTGTAACATTCTGGTCCTTAAACAAATTTTGTTGATTTTTCTTTAAGCACTGAGTTCAGAAAACGTACACTCAGAGGTTGCAACACTAAACCAAATTATGGTCTGACAAGTATCTGTTTTTTAACTTAACTTGCATTTTGTTTGTTCTTTAGCCAACGAGCCTCTAAAGGGTCAGAGTCTGTAGCAGGCGTCTGTGTGTGTATGAGCATGAACAGGCTCCAAACACACATGTAGGGTTTCTCAGAGAATATGTGGCTTTCTCAGCTTCCCCCCTTTGCTGATGAGGCCACAGTGATTTACATTGTGAGTGAAAGATGGTGGCTGGCTGTGTCTCACTGTGTAGTACCATGAGGGAAGTAGAACTGACTCGTAATGAATTGGTGTTAATGAGCTGTTAACGCTGCTCCAGTAAGTAACCTACTGTTTGGCTTCCAAGACAGCATGGATTTACACTCTGTCACACCTTCAAACTCAGTAAGAGAAAGTCCAAATGTACATACAGACGTCACATCATCAGCAGACACACACACACATTCTCTCATACTCATGCGCGCTGCCACAGAAAGCACCCACGCACCCTTACACATCCTCCATCCCAACACATACTCGGTCAATCAGCGTCTCACTCCTAGGCGTAACAGGCCCCCAGCTCAGAGGCAGTAAATCTTCCTCACGATGACATGTGCTTGTGGATGGCGTACACCCAGCTGAGCTGCTGAGCACATCAGAGTCAAATAACATTTGCAAATGATTCTCACTGTTTGTTTTTCCCTAATGGAGAGCCAGGTGCAGGGTTTACCACATTTCAGCTGAGGTCAAGTGTCAGACACAGGCAGAAAAGCATTTAGACCTCATTTCTGAAGTTACAGTATTTCCTGCCTCTCCTCTAATTGTTTCTGTGATGTGAATTCAATTTATCTCATATTTTTTTAAAACAAAAGCTGTACTTTTAAATGAGGGGTAAGTACACTGTAAAATCCTGCTGATTATGGCATACACACTGCATGTTCTGTATTTTTGCCTTTAGAACATCTTCAGTGTTTGATTGCAAGTTTACTTGTGGTTCCAAGTGTTTCTAATAGAAGAACAGGAGGCAGAGTTTCCAGTTATCAGGCTTTTCTCTTGTGGAACCAACTTCCAGTTTCTGTCCATGAGGCTGACATCCTCTCTAGTTTTAAGACAAGGCTTAAGACTTTCCTTTTTGATCGATCCTATAGTTAGAGTTGGCTTGGGTTTCCTGAACTATCCCTTAGTTATGCTGCTATAGGCTTACACTACAGGAGGACAAACTGACTACATTTCCTCACTCTGCTGCTGTTTTTGCGCTCACTATGCTCCATGTTTGTACATGCAATTACTGCTGTCATTAACTTGTGTTTTTCTTTGTTTTTCTTCCAATAGAAACTCCACCTGGATCGAGCTTTTGTGTTTTGTGTGTCTGTTTCTCCTTCCTGTCTTCCCCACCCCAGCTGGATGAGGCAGACGGCCGTTCATCCTGAGCCTGGTTTTGCTGGAGGTTTCTTCCTGTTATAAAGGATTTGTTCCTTTCTGCTGTCGCCAGCGTGGTTGCTGAAGATGGGGAATTGTGACAAAGTGAACTTTCAACATAACCTGCTGGCTTCCTTAGGTAACTTTCACTAATTGACATTTATAATGTACTGTATGAGAAGAATAAAAATGACTGTCATTGGATTTGAATCTAAATCTAAATTAGATTTATAATTTAGACTTGTTTTTTTTTTTCTTTTCTTTTATCTAGTGCCTTGAGATGACTTGTTGTGAACTGGCACTTTATACATAAACTGAATTGAAATGAACTGAACTGAACATCAATTGAACTATCCCTTTCAGGGCTTTTGTGAATGAGGTTTTCAGTCTTTAATGGAGAAGAATAACAGTGCTCGTCTTGTTATCTTTTTTATGTCAGTACTAATACAATCAAGGTGAATTCCTCCACATTTTACTGTGTAATTAAATTATTCTGTTTCTGGGAGCTGGTGGCTGTTGAGACAGGATCCCGCCTGCCCTTGTGCCAGGAGCACAAAGGCACTCTCTCTGCACCCGCACAAGGCTGACTGTGAACAAATCATCCCAGTGCTGATGCTGAGCCAGATAAGCCTGCTTTGCGCTTCCTCACAGTGTCTCCAACACACACATGCACACACACAACCCTGCCACCCGCTGCCTGCTTCTGCTGTGGGAAACTATGGATGGAAAAAAATATCTACTGTGTTTGACTCACCTGAGGGTGTGTGTGTGTGTGTGTGTGGTTTTATAAGTGAGTGAGAGAGCATTCTTTCGCACTGAATGCATGTGTATGTTCAAATGTCACCCCCCACCACCACCACTACCACACACACACACCCCAGTTTAAGCTCATTGGAGGCCTATTAATGGAGGATGCTGTTAAGTGATTTTAGGGGCTTCACTGGAGATTGAGGGGAAGGAAGAAAGAAGGCTGCCTGCAAGGTGCTTTAATAGTCCCCAACAGTGTTGGTGCTTTATAGCTAGCAGCTGGTCCAGGTGTTAGCTTCAGTGTGCACACATTTACACACATACCTTTGGCCTCATTAAGGTTAACGAGAGAGCTCTTTGGGGTTTTGAACTGTCGCAGTGTGTATTTTCAGATTGTACGAGCTCACATTAAACTTCTACCTGCTGCCCTGGAAAGGAAGGAAGAGGGAAAAGAAGCACTGATTGATTTGGTTGTCATGCTCAGGCATTCAATTTACCCAATTTTTGCACCAAATAAAAAATTCCCAGAAACAACTTATTACTTTTATAGTTTGTTTTCCCATCGTTACAGAGTTTTACAGTCACCACAAGCACCAGTTTGAGTTCTGGTGTAAGTAACCTTTTACTACTCTGTTTTTTTCGTGCTTTTTTGTTTGTTTTTTTCCTAATCATGTCATAGTTTGTTATTTTCAGTTTGTTGTTTTGATTATTGTCTTGTATCAGTTTAGTTTTTCCTGTTCATGCCCTGTCACTCTCCACCTCCCCAGTACTTTTCCTGTTAGGTCTGCCACGCCCATCTCCACCTGCTTGTAATTATTCTCACTCACCTGTGTCCATTTTGCTCATTATCCTCTGTCTTTAAGAACCGGTCATTCTCATTCACCCCTCACTGGATCATTCCACTCTGTCTGCTCTTTGTCATGCCATGTCTTGCCGTGCATCTCGTTTTGGATTTAGTTATTGTTAGTTTTGCTGCCTCGTCAGCCTTTTGTTTTGTTAGAGTTTAATTTTTATAAATTAGTTTTTGTGGATTAAGATGAGTCTGCGTTTTGGGTTCGCCTCTGTCTCCATGCCTTATGACAAATCACCTCCAAACCAGACTGAATTATAGCAGGATAAGCATAGTCACTTTTTACAGTGCATTTTTATCTCCCGCCATCAAATTGTGCAAAAAGAAGTGTTTATTTTTGGCTCTTTGTGTGTGGTGGGGGGGATCTGTCTGCTACTAAAATATCCCATGACCCACTAGATGAACTTTAATGAAACTTGCAGGAAGTAGTCATGGGATGTAAGTCTACAAGTTATCAATTTTTGGAGTCAAAACAATTTAAGATGGTCACCACAGCCACAATTGGCTATAATTCTGCCAGATTTGATGGATATTGACCTAAAATTTGATGTGGAAGAGGATGAGACTTGTCTCCGACATAATTTGTGCATTAACAGAGTGCACAAAAACATTTAAAATTTTGAAATTAACTATTTGGAGTCAACTCTGTCTCTGATTTCAAAATATCTTATAAACCACTGGATTAATTTTAATGAAACTTTCAAGAAATAATGATTGGATATACCACTATGTAACTGAATAACATTTGAGGTCAAACTAGTTTGCAGTAGCCAACACATATGGCTACAACTCGCTCAGTTTGCTGGTAGCTGAGAGTTATTCACAACACATGCTCTGAGTGTGATAACCCAGTGATATTGCATGAGATCACACATGACTTTGTTTCTAAGGTTTGATCAGCAACAACTCCATCAATTTTCAACATAAGATGATCCTAGCTTAAAACTCATTAAAGACAGCGGGTGATAAGCATGCTTTCATCTAATGATTCAATTCTTTGTTTAAAATTTCCTAAATAATTATACTGCCTCCCTCAATTTTATAGCCAATAGCCAATAAAATCCAGGTGATTTATTTCAGTTTAATAGAACTGAACTCATTAGATGTGTATTAGAGTAATTATTTTTACCAATTGGACCTTATGATAGTGGAAACAATGAGGGTGGGAGACTTCCACGAGCATTAAGTAGCTTAACGAACAAGGAGGTAGGAAAAGGTTGACGTGCTGGAAATAAGGAGCACCAAGGGGGAAGGAATACGAGAGATTATCAAATTGGACTTTTCACCCTCTCCTTCTCTGTTCATCCCCCACTATGACACTCTTTCTTTCAACAAAGCCAACATTCACCTCAGGTCAGTCGTACCTAATGTTACCGGACCTCTCCTGAATAAAGGTGCACTTCCCATTCATGTACTCTGCTCTCTGGTTAGGTGTGCTAATGAACATTACTGTCTGGTTCAGCGAAAGGCTGAAGACACTTGCTGCTGGTGTTCTCCCTCCCACCCCCACCAGTTATTCAGTAGGATGACAAACCACATGGAAGGTGGGTTTTTGTTGTTGTTGTTGTTTTGTTTTGGGGGTTTTTTCTGTCCTGCACTTTTAGAAGAGTTCATGCTCATTCAGCCAGTGAAACAGGAAATAACTGTTTTTAATGTGTTTTAGGTGTGTGTGTGTGTCTGTGTGGGTGGGTGTTAGGCAACCCATAAACACAATTTTCTTTACCTCCTGCAGTGCCTTGCAAAAATCTTCCTTCATTTCTTCATGTTTTGCTTCTGAGAAGACAAACCTTTTATATTTTAATATTTTCTGAAGGTCTTTGACTGTTTCTTTTTTTTCAGGGCCTGTTTGGTTTCACAAGAATGTTTTGTTGGTATTTTTTGCTTGTTTTTAAGTAATTTAACCTGACTTAGTCACTCAGGTTTAAAAGGGAATAAACTCAAGGTAAGAATCAGTTTTTTGTTGACACATTACAGACAACTAGAACCAAATTTTAAATATTATCTTAAACTCTTTCACTTTGCTTCTGGCAGTTTCTTACAAAGACACAATTTATTCACACTTTCTAGACTGAATTTATGAAAAATACAAAAGTGAACCCTCCTACTACCAACAAGGTAATTCCCAAAGAAATTAGCTACAAACCTGGGATATAGTAGATGATAAACTGAAGAATTATCCAACACTTGTGTCCTGTGTAAAGTGTTTTCAGGAATTTATTTCTTTTTTTGAAAGACATGATTTTAGATACGGTTCATCTGCTGTAGATACATTAACTATATATTAATAGGTCTGAAACAACTTCTTTTATTCCTGCAGTTGTCCGTTGTCTTCATTTTAAAAAAAAGATCACTCTGCTGTTGTGAAGAACTATTGATCAAGACCACTTTAAAAGATTACACAAAAGTCTGAATCCTTGAAATGTAAACCAAGAGTATTATAACTGGTTTATTACTTAATACTGCTTAGCTCTTTTGTATAAAGGTATCATAAGTTGTATAAATCAGGAATGAACACAAAGTAAAACAGAAAAAAAGTACAAAACTGTCTTGACATGTGAAATAAAGACATTCAAAGCTGTGCGCCCCTAAATTTGAAGCAGCAATGTTTTTACTTCCCCATTTATGCAGCGAAACGTTATCCAACAGTGAAGATGCTGAGTGTATAAAGCAAACACAGACTTTCTCTGTCTGCTCAGACGTTCCCATAACTCGTTCTTTGATCTCAGCATGAATGTGTCTATTTGTGTCACTTCTAAAACTTCTAACAGGAAGTCTATCTTGGGTTTTGTTGCGGCAGTGAGTTTTCAGGATGTGGCTTTTTCTGGAGGATTTGGATGTCGGATGATACAGTTAGCCACAGTCTGTCTTTGTTCATCAGTAGGTAATTTTCTTTGATGCTTTTCAAAAGCTGGGCTTTTTTTTTGCATTTCGAGGTGAAACTGTATGCTTATTCCAGTGAAGTTAAAAGCACTTCATGATCTCATGATGATGTTGTAAGTTGACCAAAAGCACATGTAGATAAAGACACAAGATATAGATATTTACGCTTCTGAGTGTTTCAGCCTGACGACAGTCTGCAGAGGACTTGCCGCAGGCATGTCTATATGTATCTGCATGTGTGGGCGTGTGTGTCTGGGTGCTGTGTATTGAAGGGAAGCATGGTTTGGCGAAGCCCCTCGCCGACATGCAGGAACATGACGCATATTTCCTCCAGCGTATCCTCACAAACCACAAAGACGCAGCATTAATGATAAGCACCTGGATTCCCACAAGCTCCCAGTTAGATCCACTTTGGCAGTAACTGATAAATTGGGATGAGTGGGAATTAGACTGCAGGGCCTCGGTGAAAGAACTCTTTTCACAACAAAAAAAGAAGCCCAGAAAGAGATGAAGAGATCCTTTATAGTGGCAGTGTGTTCACATGAGAGGAGACCGCATGCTTGAGAGGGAATGAGATAGAAGAACAGAGAGAGAGGACAGTGTCTTTCCCAGACAGCGCATGAGAATCCAATACACTCCCACGCGTCTGTACTGGTGTGTGGCCTCCACACACACACACGCTACATGTGTCCATGTTCTTCCCCTCCTTGTAACATGAACCCTTTGCTTTCTCAATCCGGGCCACGCTCCCCGCCGACTTTGATGCATTTTTTTTGCACCATGTGTTCAACAATAATCTTCTTCACCCTTCCAAAAGAGCGGGCCATGGGAAGAAAGGCCCCGCTCTCGAGGCTTTGCTTCATCTCTTGCCCCAGCTCTCCAGACAAAATTGCTTCATCGGCACCACGGTGCGGTTCAACTGCAGCTGAAAAGAGACGGGGACCAAATCCCTCTCAGGCACAACAAAACAACACTGTAGCCTTTTCAGTGTGACTGCCCACAAGCAAAGGCCTTTTTCTGTTCGCGGCGGACGCAGCTTTCCATCCGTCTACGAACTCCTCACAGATGTTGACACTGTTTGTTGCGGGTTAAGATACCCTCTAAAGACCATTGTTTCCCTTGTATCTTCTCTGTTATTGAGTTTTTTACTCTCTTCCTTGATGGCAGCCGGAGGTAGAGAGGAGGGAATGTGGTGAAAGACCTCCGGATGGCAGTCGGCGCTCCAGGGGGCCTTTCTGCCTAGAGAGACCCCAGCAAAGAGCTTAATTGTGGGTAGCAGCAGGCAGCCACTGAGGGCTGTATGCTGGAAGTATTGTGTTGCTGGATAGACCCGAGTCCCTCTCCGAAACAGGGTCAAAGGTTAGCCCCCCTGTGGCTGCTCCATACCTGCCCTGCCCTGTCCCCCCCTTCCACTTTCACAGGCCTGTAGAGACGCAGCCGTGAACAAAGGAAACCAGTCATCACACTACTATGAAGGCTCTTAAGATTGAGAGGTAGCAGAGCGAAGAGACTAATTCAGTTCGCTCTCCACTCATCAATGAATAGGTAATTCGATTAATGAGCGCATGAGAGGGAATAACAAGCGAGGCTGGTCAGAGGCTCCTCTCTGCAATTTCCAAGGCCACATCTCAACACTTGAGTATGATAAAAATCTTATCACAGACTCAAAACAAAGACCTTTCTATTGCATCTCAGCCATCAGCATTGTTGATGCAGGTGAGGATCCTAAATGCAGCGTTCGTGTGTACAGGTGGCTGCGTGAGTGTGCTGAAACGTAAGTAAGCTCGTGCTGAGCCAGGTATCACCCGTATCACCTTGTTTTAAAATCCCTGTGGAATCAGGGAATGCTCACGCCTCTCTGCTCCGTCAGCACATCAAACACAAACATCCAGCTTTGCCTGTTAGCGAAGTAGTGACTATGTCATGAAGCAAACGTTAGGGTTAGGGTTATTAAACATGGGGGTCTGTGGAAAGGTCATAAACAGTTGTTTGTGTTCTTTAAACAACCTAAATTAAAAGAAGATGAAGATGATTTCTGATCAGATTGGTCAGCTATTGACTTTGGGCTAAAATGGGATGCTGCCATCTTAAAACAAAATTTCACACCAGTTCATACAAATACTATTTTATAAATCTTTACACTGCTGTCATTGTCACGTTACATATTTACATGAATCTCATTGGTTGTTTACAACAGCTAGTTGTAGAGTTTTTGGTGCAACATCTAACAGAAATATCAGATTATTATTGCTGGAATAAACTGTAAGTAATTTAAAGGGTTCATTAAATTTCATTGTCATGAACCACTATGAATTGTTTGAGATTGCAGTTATTTTAAGATCGCAACTATCTATTTTGGTCTAGCCGTTAGTTCATTAGTCTAAACAGAATAAACACTATTCACTGTAAGATCTATCTACAATAGGTAAGATTTTAATTGTTCATAACCTTTTACAGAACCCTACTTGAAAGAAATCAGAACTATCCGTTTAACTCTTAAATTGTAATTTTCTTGTTATTAAATTAAAGGAATGTAACTCTACACTGAAGCAGTTTCAACTTTTAATGAACGTCTTTGATGTTTTTCTTGTTAGCTTCTTTAAAAATGCCAGTATGAAGCACTTCTTGTTGCAATGTTAAATTAATGTGAAATACTTTGAATCAAACAACACAGGATAAAACTTTTAGCGCTTGTGGGTGATTCATGTTATGGGTTTCCTACAATCACAGTTTTGTATTGTCTGAAATTTGAAAAGCTAGCCACAATGAAACCCAGACCAAAACCGAGTAAAGCTTCAGTTTTAATTTAGTTTGATCCCTTTCTGCTGAACCGCAACAACATTCTCAATTTGAAACAAGTCTGCTCCTCAACCACTGCAAATTAACTCTAGCTGTGAAATTACTGTTATTGAAAATTCAACAAAATCCCTTCTTACATATAAGTGGGTAATTATAATAAACTTTTATGACAAGTTAGATCCCTGATGTGATTACAAAATGAGATGTAAAATATAGATTGATAGATCAAAGACGATCTGATGATTTTTTTTCTCAGTAGTTCTTTATTATCTCTTTCCGCTGAAGGCGAATGAAAATGTTTTTGCCCATGTTTGTATGTGTGTATATTGACAAATTTTAATGAAGCTTTAAGAAATAAAACATTGGCTGTACAGCTACAACTGATCAAGCAATTTTACAGATATTAAGCTAAAACTTGGTGTGATAGAAAGTCATGGCCAACACATACTCTGAGCGATATACAGCATACAGCATCTTTGTTTAAAACTTTGACAATAACTTTTAAAATCAGCGCTGTCTGTTGGTTAACATATCATCTTCATGATATAAGCACCAACACATTTCATGAGACCTCAAAGTATCACATGGGATAGTGCAGTTATTTATGAGATTTGACCAAAACAGCTATAACTCCATAATTTCTCAGTATAAAATTATTTCAGAGTAAAACTTTAGCATTAAAGGAGGTAGGTGATATGCATATCATTTTTCTGTTAAAACATTTGCTAGATTCAAGTACAGTGGGAAAAAATGCTCTGCTCTCCTCTGGTGTAAGACAACAGCAGTGTGTTTCATTTATAACGGGGAAGCCTGAAGAGGCATCTCTGACCCTAAATTAACAGTACTTTAACCCAGTCCCTAAAGGCGAGTCCAAACTGGCTCTTAAAACCTGACCCCTGTCCCCTGACTCCACCACATGGGGCCACAGTTACCACTTTCCCTCTAAACCCTGGAGGATGCCACTTTGTATCCCACTACACTATTATGTGCAGCACTAAATTATGTCCATTCCATGTCTCTTTGTTCTCACGTGGTCTTCCAGAGCATGTTCAGGGCTGCAGGGTTGGACTGTCCAGTCCGCGTGTCCTCCCAGAGGGGATCTTGATCTGCAGCTGCAGGTAGCTTTCATGGATGCCTTCCTTCAGCGTCCTGCTGCTAAAACGTGTCCTCCCCCCCTCTGGGTGTCTCTTTGGGAGTGTCAGCCGTGGGGCCCCTGATGAGAGATTTGTTGATATGATAACTCGATTAAGCTCCAGGATGGATGACATTTTGGGAGAAAGCCAGTCAGGAGCACCCAGGGAGCCGTTGGTTCTTCTCTTTAACCTCTCCTCAGGAGGCAGCAATTAGTGGTAGTAATTGGTGAATTAGCCGTGTTGCAGCATGTTTTCCCCACTTCCTCTCGGTTTCTGTGGGTCCTGGGTGAAATTGAAGCCAGGAAGCTGAAGATTTGTGCAACATCAGTGATCAGTCGCTCAACCTGATGATATTATTTTAGCTGTGTTCTATGAAATCAAACAAACAGAATTTGAGAATATCTTTACACACAGACGGGTTGACTATAACTGCAGCCTTTTCCTATTTCTCTCTGCTGCCCTTCTTTCTGTGCTCGGCGTTCAGAAGAGATAATTCGATTAACTCTGTCAAAGCGTGCAATTGAAAACCTCTGCCTTTTCGTCTCAGAGATTTGCATCATAAAACTTCTCCAGACAGCTGATGTTTTATACTTCCAAAAACATTATTCAGATGAGGCCATTACCTCACTTTGTGTTCCCAGGGAAATGTTTTATAACTGTTAGTAGCTGATGACAACATTTAAGCCTCTGACAGGATTTTAAAAGTGTATATTTGTGCCCTCTAAATTATTCTCACAGAAAATTAGAATGGGAGCTCACAGAAGTTGATTCAAAGCAGCACAATGTTTTGCAATTTGACTGCAAGTGAAATTTAGCTCTGAAATGGTTTTCTTGGTCTGTTCGGAATCAGTTTTTAGTTTAAATATTTCTTCAGTGGAATTCATTTAAATCAAAACTTGACATTTTTATCTTGATTGTTACACAAAAAGGCTTGATATTTCTCATTATTACATGAAGGCTGTGATTAATCTCTGCAGAAACTAATAAAGCTGCCTTGTTTTGATTTATTCCCCCTCACATCTAACATCTTGCTTAAGTGTTTTTTGGGAGTTTCAGCTCTGAAGACGTCTTTCAGTTTTTCTCCAAACTTTGAGGTTATTTCAGTCTTCCCCCAGTCAGGTCCATTGAGCTTCTTGTCTCTGGTGACCCCTGACCTTTCACGCAGTGTGGATTTAGTCTGACGTATTCAAGGTGTAACCATCTGTGCCCCCGCCTCAGTCCCAGACCCCCTCACTTCTCAACGAACAAGTCCTCTGTGTCCGGGCCCGCTGGGCTGGAAAAGTTGCTTATAGTGGACTGTTTGTTTTGTTTTGTAAATGTCTAACCTAAGGAGAAAGGTTGGACAGGAGAGTAGCAGGACTCCTGGAGGACACTTGTGCTTTCCCTCTTTTCTTCTCTCTCTTTAGTTGTTTGATTAACATTGCTTCAGAGAGCTACGGTTCTCTGCACCTACAGCTCAGCTTCACAGGGTGTGTGTGTTCAAACAGAACAACTTCTGTTTTCCAACATTCAGTTCAATTCAGTTCGCAACAAAAGTCATCTCAGGACACTTTATAAAATAAAAAACAAGTCCAAATTATAAATCTAATTCAGATTCAAATCTAGTTACAGTTAATTTTGTTCTTATTATAATACAATACATTCATAAACATCAGGAAATGCCAATTAGTAAAAGTTATCTGTCTAAGGAAGCCAGCAGGTTACATTGAAAGTTATCTTTGTCGCAATCCCCCATCTTGAGCAAACATATTGGCGACAGTGGAAAGGAATGACTCCCTTTTAACAGGAAGAAACCTCCAGCAAAGCTAGGATCAGGCTGGGCAGCCATCTTCCTCGATCGGCTGGGGTCCGAGTGGACAGGGAAGGGACACAGACGAACACAGGGAGCACTGATTCAGGTGTAGTATATCTGTAAATACAAACACAGAGAGTAGAGCGAGTAAAGATGGCAGCAAAGGGAGGAAATGTAATCAGTTTGTTCTCCTGCAGTCTAAACCTACATCAGCATAACTATGGGATACCTCAGGAAACCCAAACCAACTCTAACTACAGGATTTATCAAAATGGAAAGTCTTAAGATTTGTCTTAAAACTATTTCAATAGTCAAGCCTATAAGTCATAAATGCATGGACCAGGATTTTGTTTTTTGCATTTTGGGACAAGATGTTTCTAATTTTAGTATTACTGAGTAGATGGAAGAAAGTAGTTCAGGTAATATTTTTAACCTGGGGATTAAAAGTCCTGTCCCGGGCAAAAATCACACCCAGGTTCTTTACATTAGTACTGGAGGCCAAATTAATGCCATCCAGGGTGAGAGAAAGGCTGCAAAATGTTAAATTGCTCAGATCCAAAAACCTCAACATATGTCTTGTCTAAGTTCAAATGTAGAAAATTATGTGTCTGTTTAGCACTGTGCAACTCGAAGAGATTACAAGAAATATTTTTTTTGAACAGATGAACAGATAATAAATTAATATTAAAAAATCATTTTAAATTAAAAATCCAATGGAATAATTTTTAAACCCAACATCTATTTAAAAAATCCTAAAATTGAGTATTAAAGATTAACTTTCTTATTTTTTTAATAAGAAATTGTTGCATTAACTCTTGCAAAGTTTGAGAAGAACTGCAGCAATTTTGAAAGCAACTTTTTAAAATATTACAGCCATTAAACTATTTAACAGTTCAATACAAGGATTTCCAGGATGTCCTTAAATGGAATCATGTTTGTTTTTAATTCAGAGCCACTTGGAGCGTTGTAAGTTTACCAACTTAGACCTATTTTTTTTTTTTTTAATTCATTGTTTCACTTTGGGTCCTGATGATGTGACTTGCACTTTCAACAGGTCAAGTGTTGCACAAGTACCAAAAAACATCCAAGTGCACTTGACATAAATTATCCTGCCTGAGGATTTCGAGCGGCTTCACCGCCAACGATCATTTGCATACATGAAGCTCCCACCAAACAGCCACTACATTCATCACGTCAGCCTGGAAACTTGTCACTGACACTTGAGGTTGACCGTTAAACTGAGAAACATCTTTTGAAGGGAAATCAGTGACGTCTGTGTGGTTCGAATCCTGTCTGAAGATCAGTGCTCCAAATCAGCAGCATAAAGCACGTCCCAAGGCCTGAGCAGATGGTGCTGCAGTGTCCTCACACTCAGTCAGGATGTTCTCTGACAGTCATGTGTCATCCTGTAGTAATGACACCACAGAGAGGATGAGCTGGCTCACACACCAACTGTGTCCATTCTACATTATTCCTTCCAGTTCCGTTTTAATGTGCCAGCAGTGAGTCACTGTTCTTGTTCCACGCTGCCGTTCATTGAGCGTTAGAGCGTGCTGCGTTGTTGTTGATGTTGGTGATACAAACAGGATTTAATCAAATGTAATGCATGGTTCTGCACGGCAGAAGAGCCCTGCTTCAGAGGATTTGTAAAGGTAGAGAAATACTACCATCTAGTGAGGACTGCATGGAGTGTCACTGCTGAAAATGTACAAAATGATACGCTTTGATTGGGATTGCAAAGTTAGAATGTTTTTCATAAAAATCTGTCATGTGAAGCTGTGATAATTGTATGTTGACAGTTTATATATAAAAACAGCAAACTCAAATTTTTAGTTTCCAATGTTTTTAGGTGAAATATAATGTGAGAAGAGAAAACAGACACTGAAATTCAATAAAATAAAATGCATTAAACAGCAAATTTAAACAGTCTTGAACATAAAGTGAACTTTCATTGTCATGGTAAAACATTGCATCAATTCTTTAAAGGGACTGGGATAAAATACTCATGTCTTTAGATTATACTGCCAGGTTTTAAATATAAGTTTGGATTCAGATAATATCAGATTAACTATCTAAACCGAGGAAGGGAATATTTATTTTCATTCCTTTTTGCTTTTTTTGACACCATTATTTTCTTGAAAACAGCATGATCTAATAAGCAAACATCTAAAAAGCTTTTTAGGATGTCACGAATGTTTGATTTTCTCAATCTTTAAAAGCCCCAAATGCTCAGCAGGATTGAGAATGAGAGAAACAGTTTGTGCAAAGAAGCATGCATTATGTTCAGACTCACTTTCTAATCAAAGCATGAATCCTTTTCCACAAAAATGCAAACCAGACAGTGCAACATGCTTCTGAAGAATGTTATATCTTATTGTTTTATGGTTCCATCATGTTTATCTGCTGCTTCATCTTGAAGAGGATGCTTTTTCTGCCACTCACTGTAAAATTGTGGTAATCAGCTCCATGCCTGTGGCTTTCGCTTTTTATCCTCTCAGAGCTCAAGCGGATGTAGTTCAACAATTTATTATTTAGCACAGCTTCTCCAGTTGCCTCATAGAAACCTTAAGTCTGGTAGCTCCATCTCATCTAGATTAGTTGCTATGAAATTCACACTTTGCCACTAAACAAAATGTGACCTCTGACATCTTCACCTGATCCCGACACCTGTAGCTACTGCACATCAGCTTTATTTAATGGGTTACAGTTTTTCAATCCTTTCTCTTTTAAAACGATTGTTATTCTAACACACACACAGCTGAGCACCAACAGAACATCAGGTTTTTAGATATTAAGGGATTTTAACTTTAAGTACAGTAGACATGTTTGCAAAAGATGGCTCATTTGAGTTTATCTGTAAATGAACAATGTGAATAAAATCTAAAATGCTGTGTATAAGATGAGCAGATCCATAAATTAGTACTGACACCTTGTGGATTAACTTTATAAGTGCATGATTTAAAACCAATAACTACACCTTCTTTGCATTATTCATAACTTTTGAACCCATACATTATTTTACTTTTGTTTGTTTGTTTTTGCATTTTAATGTTTTTGTTGAATGTGGTTTGTAATGTAAAATGCTAGTTAACAAGGAAATGTTTTTTTGCAGTAGCTAAAGTCCATTTATCTTTATTATATAAAATATATTATATAATTGTATTATTTTGGTAATAAATTCCTCATATCAGCTGTGAAAATCTACACTGGTGGTATCGCCTCTCTGAAAACAATCACATCTATAATTGTTTTACAGAAATGATGTGAACTGAATTCAAGGCTTTGTGACAAAAATAGATTTTTATGGCTTTCGTAGAAAGTCCTAGTTAAAGCTGTGATCCTGCAGCTACATGCAGCACTTTTTTCTTAATTTAATGAGTTTTAAATTCTAAACATTTCAAATGAATGGTGTTTTTTTCATGTGGGGAAAATAAATGTCCATTTTGCAGCCTTTATTAGAATGCCTGTTTGAAAAGTGATACCTATTATTCTGAGCCTGGTCCTTTGTGTGCTGTGTGAGAAACTGGGACATTACAGTGTTTCATCCCAGAAAAACCTTTTCAGAGCCGCATTTGCTTTTCTCCTCATTATGACAAAGAGCACTTTTTGTTTTGGGGGTCTTCAGCAGTGGCTGTTTTTACTGACTTTTGGGACCATATTTGTTGGTAAGTTATTCACGCTTTTAAATCAACAATAATCGTTAAATAAATACGATTGGAAACTGCTTTTTTGGGAAGTTAAACAATAACATGTCTGGCACCCATAGTCACAGCTCCCAGTGTGAGTTAAACAAGATGAAGAAGACTGGATTCCTAAAAAGTGTAGAATTTTCATAAAATTACAAATTTGGTACTATTTAGTCAATAAAAGAAATTATTTTTTTCCCCCAGTTTCAACAGCAGTAGTATCCGAAGGTAAAGTTTGATTGCCCTGTAAGGCAGTTTTTCTTGTTTTGAAGAGTTTTGTTCATTTGTTCCTGAAAAACAGCTTTGACTGGGTCAAGATTTTTTGATAAGTTGAGAGACTTGATTGCAACTGACTCAACGGGTATCTAAAAAAATGAAACCCCAGCACTCCTTGAAAGAAAGCATATTGCCTGCCACTTTTCATGCCAGAGTTTTAGCCATTTTGCTCCAACCGTGTAAATGGCATAATGTGCAATGTGTTGACACTCAGAGTATGTGTTGAGAATGACTCTCAGCTACTATCACAACAAACTTTAGCTGAATATCTGTAAATCTGACAACGCTGGAGCCATTTTTGTCTTTTGGAAATTAGGACATTTTATATTCACTCAGCTACCATGCCCCTGTGTGTGCTATGTGTCACACAGGAAAAATACAAACTGTTTGTTCTTTACAACCTTTGTAAATACTTGTTTAATTACTCTGATGATCACAACGCCCTGAAAAGAAATACCAAAGCTATTAAAGACCGTGTTTTAGTTTCGGGTGGAATCTGGGTCAATAAGAGTAATTACCTCCAGCCTGTCAGGTCATTGTTTCTTTACTGGAAATTAATGTATCTCTTTACTAGTCAGAAGAGGAGAATAATTTAAGTTAATACTGCTTTGCAATGCCACTTTTCTCTTATGTTTACTCCTTTTTTAACCTGTGATCAAATATTAAAAATACACATTTAAATGTTCTTTCTATTTTGTGTTTTGTTTTTGTTTTTTCACAGCAATGCTGACTCCGCTCCAGGTTCCTCTTGACACCAGTGTGGCAGAATATGAGAACCAGGCAACAATAAGCAGTTCTGTATCTGATGCTGCAGACTCTGTGCATGTTCTGACTGCCTCTCATCTCTCCTCCCTCAGAGATCTGGTGGCAGACAGGAAAATCACAGGTAGTGGAAATGCGCTGCTGCTCCAAGCCCATCAAAGCCTCATCAAATTAAATGATATATGTACTCAGTGAAGATAAACTCAGCAGGAACAAAAGAGTTGTTAACAGGTTTATTTTTAACCTTTTATCATAACTTAAATCAATAAACTAATGTTAAACAGGAAAAAATAAATAAAAGATGGTAGAATCACTCACAGAATTGACATTTCCAGATACCATGGTGACTGCAGCTGCTTCACATTTACCTGAATGAACAAAACTAAGGAAGAAGGGATGGTCCTATTGTGTTTGGAATCAATTTGACACTGTGAATATTTGGACTTCATTGATTTTTCTTTCAAGAAATCAGATAAACTCTGCCTGCAAGTATAATCTTTACCCACAAGATGGGAGCAAAACACATATTTTCAGGCCTGGCCTGCTGGGTTCTCATTTATTTCTTCTGAGCTGCTATGACTCTGGGCAAAATGACCATAAAATGACACATTTTACGCTCAGAATGATGCAGTTTTTATTTACTGTGATTCCAGGAGGAGCACAAAAGAATATATATGTGATTAAAATGTGAATTCAACACAGCGGATATTAGCAAGCTGTACCTGGAAACTTCTAGGACATTCTGGGAAAGATGAAGGTGATTATTTGACCACCCTTCTTAGAAAGGTTGAGAGTTTTCCTTTGTCAGTTGAGACGTTTTGGTCGTTGTGGTAAAAAATTATAAGGGGACTTGAAGACCCAGCCTGTTGATCTTGATCAGAATGAGTGTTGCCTGAAGATGGTAAGATAGTGCTTTGAACAGGTTCACAGAGCTTATCTGAGGTATGAGGACACCGGCGGCGTCCGTGGAGATGACAGTTTGACCTGTCATCAGAATGTGATCAGACTCGTACTCTACATAATTATTCTGCTGCACCTAGTAAAGGCGTGTCATTAAATCCCATCCTGCCACTACAAGGTGTAAAGTTTGAAACTAAAGAGTAAAATACATTATTATTGCCTCAACACTTGTGATTTTAACGTCTGAGCACACGTGTATTGTGTTGGTAAAATGGTTTAAGCAATAAGTCAAATCAGCTGAAACATTTTTATTTGTTTCTCCACATTTTCTGTCTGCTGTCTGTCTGAGGAAAGAGTGCCCTCAGAAAACAAAAACCCCTCTGAAAATCAAATCTCTTGGGAAAAGAATGTAATTAGGAGTGAATACATTTGTAAGTCAAGTGGGGAAAAAATAAGGACAATGGGAAATGCTGTTGACAGCTAATGAGGCCAAAGCTCCCAAACACAGAGAGAAGAGTCTGTCACCACTAATTATAATCCTTGAGTCATAAGATTATAGGATTCTCAGAACGGTGCATGTCTTTGTTGTTTATTATTACTCGAAAGAACATTGTAATTGTAATTGATGCTGACTTCATAAGGCAGAGTGAAAACACTGCTGGGTTTCTTGGAATATATGATTAATTGAAACCAATTCTGTTAAGAGAATGTGTGAAAAGTGCAACAATAAACTTCTGTTTTATCCTCTTTTAAATAAGGAATATTCTTTGTCACATTCAGGTAACAAAAATGACTGGTCCTCAAATATCCCTGCTTCCAGTGTCGATTCAATCAGAAGATGCACTCATAACGACTCTTTATGTAAAAAATCATTTAATTTAATTTTAGCTGGTATCTCCTCATTTGTTATTTTCTTGTTTACAGTTCGGCTTGGTCTCCGGGTTTCTTTAACTGGACCCAGTGAGGTTCTTGAATCTCAGCTGCCACTTCTTCTCAACAAGGAGGTCAGTTTGTCTCCAACAGGTCACACATCAGCATGACAGAAAAACTTTAAATTATATATAATATACAAACTGGCTACACAACTCAATCAGAAAAGGGAAAAGGTGGGAAGTTAAGTTTGTTCTAACTGGATCCTTTTTGACTGATTGCCATCTATAAAATTGGAGTGTTATTGTTAAATAAACTGACTATTTTACAAATTAATAAATAATACATTTGATTTTCTGCATTTCAAGCTTGCAGCACAATCCAAAAATATGACCATTCCTTCCTCTAAAGCTCATAATCTATTCTGGGATTTTCCATATAACTTTTCCTTATTTGTTAATATGCAAAACGCTATTATTTGCAACTATTAGACTTATGATTTAAAGAGCTCTCTAGTTAGGTTGTGTCCACATCATGAAGCCAGCAGAATTTGGTTTTTAGAAGTATAAAACAAGTTGTTCAGCCTCCGACCAGATCAATGCTCAACTGGTCCAAAGGTCAGTGACTGAAACCTTTGTATTAGTTACTTTACAGTTTATCATTCATTCATTAGTAAACAATTACGAAACGCGCCCAAAACTCTGCAGGTCATCCTTTCTTCATTTGCTTTTCAGAAAAAACTGCAGAATGTTAGAGTCACAGCACCATATAATTACAGATCTGACATAAGTGGATTAAAGGATTAGAGTCTCAGCAGATTTTGTTTGACTTAATGCAGAGTTTCAGAGAGGCTTTTTGATCTTAAAGTGAAACTAAAAGCAGGTTAAAGTTGTCTGTCCTCATGATTATTCTTGTTTTGTTTGTTTCTGTTTGTCCTCTGGGAAGTCGAGGATCTACAACACTGGAGAGAAGTCAGGACTCTTCACCATGAGGATAGTGGGACTGAAGAAGGTGAGCCCTCATCCAGCAGCCGTCCAGCATCCTTAAAGACTCTACCAGAAGTTTATCTGTAATCTTGTGTTATAATCTTTTTCAAGAATTAAAATTTCCAAATGATTGTGTTCAGCCTTTCATTACTGATTGTTCACCTTCAAACAGGTCTGTTTACTATTGACCCCGCCCACTGAGCAGGTTAGCCAATAGGAACGCGCGGCCAGCTCTCACCCTCCCCATTGGCGCTTCACTGACCGTGAGGAAGTTTCTCCTGGCCGTCAGAGAAGCAGTGCTGGTCAGATTAATGTCACTTTAAAAAAAACATAAATAAATACGCGAAAATGTCGGACTCTGAGGCGCTCCCCGATGAGGAGGAGAGGGAATTCCAAAAGGTCGTAGCTCAAATCGGAGGAAAGGAGCGGATTTATCTGGTCAGTGATGTCTGCGGCAGCGAAAAGAAGGTGGACGGAGATGACGTGGGGCTTTTTCAGGAGTTCATCCGTGACATGTTTCACAACAGCAGCCCTGCCACCGGGGAAGGACAGCCCTGCGAGTGCGCTCCGCGGAGCGATCGAGGCGAAACTGCGCGTGAGCAGCCGGAGACCGGTGAAAGCAAAGAGATCCCTTTAACAGTGAGGGGCGAGGGTTTGGCTGTGGAGAAGGATGCGCCACCAGCCTGCAAAAATCAGAAAACGGCGACGAAAAGGGCGAATATCCACAGCTCCAAGAGGGCGATAGACTCCCCTGTCGTCGTGTTCATCTTCAGACAGGCATTCATAAGCAAAGGTTCAAACGTGGTGTGCGTGAAAGAGATCCTGAAGGACGTAAAGGCACGTACGAAGCGTGCCTCGGTCTCCCGGCCGCCGGCTCTGATTGGATTAATACGCGCCACGCAGGAGAGCGCGGAGGCGCGTCAGTGCGCGCACGTCCTGGAGACCCTCATGCGCTCCGTCTTCCAAAAACACTCACCAGAGACCATATGGGTGGACTGTTTCATCCCCAAGACGGAGGCCAAAATACTGAGCATCAAGAAAAACGCCTGCAAAGCTGTGTACGCGTCTCAGGCAGCAGGTGGAACAACCATCTCCATGTTGAAGTAGCTTAACTGAACTTTTGGTTTTCAGATCTGTAGAAAACAGGAAGTTAGAACCTTGTTGGATGGCAAATTGTGTTCTGCAAGAATATTTAGTAATGATCAGTTAATTTCAGCATGTAGGTCAGTCTGGGTGACATTTTTGCGCCCACTTTTTTTTTCCTCCTTTCTTCCCAGGAATGTCGATTGGCTCCCAAAGTCCATGGAACAAAGGGAGCATTCATGAAACTAGCAGGCCCTTAGATATGCTGCCAAGCTGTTAAATGCTTGTTATTGCCTTTCAGATAATTCCGGGGATAGAAGGAACCCACCTTTGTGGCCATTCCACTGTTGGTTCAGGCCTCAGGGAAGAGAAGCCAGAGGCCAGACCAACAACTCTTCACACTGCGGGCAAAGAGGTAGCAATCCCCCCCAAAATTCAGATGACATAGGATTGATTTTTTTTCTTAGCTTACATTTTTCAGGGCTATGTTGCATATTATGGGAAAAACATATGTAGGAATAGATTGTTTATAAATTTCAAATGAAATAATGTGATCACAGAAACCAAATCAGAAAGATCTGCCAACTATGTTCTGTGTGAGTTATAAAAATAAAAAAGACAATTTTGACATCCAGCAGTGTTAAAAGGGAGCGACTGCTGTCACAATGTACACTGTTTATATATAAATATTTCCTTCATCTAGATCGATTTAAATGGTTGGGTTATGCAGAAGTAAATAAGACAGATTGAAAGAAAACTAGACAAAAGAAGCAAAACAACTTCTTTACTGCAGCCTGATATGTCAAAATCCAGCATTTCTGAAATTGTTTAACCCTATATCAGTGTAATGAAACTCAGTTTATGTAAATCGGTGTTTCAAACATTTCAGGTGAAGCTGGAAGAGAAGAAGAAGGCCTCCCTCTGAAAACCACAGTCTGCACTGCTGAGCCTCATGTGAATAAGTTGGCAACTGATGTTGGGACACATGACTGTCTGTAGGCCTACCGCTGAGGACAATCATGTTTTCTCTGTGAAAACAACAACAAAAGAAGTGGTATAACATAACCTCATTACACTGTTTTATGGTGCAAGAAATCCTATCACTGAGCCAAAAAGAAAAAAAACTTGTCCTGTAAATTGCTGCTTGACACAATGTTGTGTACAATATTTACTGACAAAACGATTAATTGTATCTGCAAACCGACTTCTTTAGGAGTACGTTTCCCCCCAGGTTTTGAAATTTGGACATTAACTTACCTGTACTGTCTGATGAGCGTCAGGCTTTACAAACAAAATGCATGATCAAGAACGCAGGTGCTAAAGAAGAACAAGTGAAAACTTCTCAGCTACTGTAGTTGGACAGAATGTTTATCTGGATAATAAGCCAAGAAAATGTGTAATCTAAAACGCCTTATTATGACATGTGCTTTATGACTGTACCTGTTCTTTATATGGCATTTTTTAAAACCTACATACGTTTAGCTTTTTATGATATACCTGTATTTTATTAATCTCTTTTAGTTTGTTGAAGTATTTACACTGATACAGAGAAGCTCACTGCACAGAAAACTTGAGTCACCACAGGTACTTGAGTCTGATTTATACCGGTAGTTTTAACCAATGTATTTTTTTTTAATTTTTTACCTCCTTTTATTATAATTGTGTGCCTAAGATGAGTATCCTTCAATGAAGCATTGTTTCTCACAGAAATGTAATACATTTGCAAACAGTTGTAACTTTTTAAGTATTTATTTAGAATGTTACTTTGACCGTGCATTTGAATAAACTAATTTTAACTTGAGCTAATGTGCTGTTTTATTTTTAAAATACCTACTGTGTTTTGTTTTGTTTTATGTTTTCATAAAAAACAAACAAATATGAAAATAAAACACTTGTGAGATTAACATGAAAAATTGATCCATCACTGTGTTGTTATATATTTTATGCGTGAACGTCAGTTGTGCCTTTTGATTAACATATCAGCATAATTATTTACCTCTTCTCATTTAAATAAAGACATAACTCAATTTAAAGTAAAATGTTGATGTGACTAAAGATTATACAGCATACTGTATGTTGGCTTTAACACAGTGCTAGTAGCTTTTTATAAATAAATCTGCAAAACTGATATCGACCTGCTTCTCTACAAAAGTGATATCAGTTTTGTAGATTTATTATTTAAAGCTGCTAGGACCGTGTTAAAGTAAAATTGTCAGAAAAATTATCAAACCAATGACTTATATGTCATATATGCCATATAAGTCACTGTATCAAACCCTCATCTTTTTTCTGTAGGGACTGTCGAAAAAACTATGGTAGCCCACCTTATGCCGCTCTTAAAACCATTTGAGTTCTAATTTATTTCCATAAGAATTTCTCTTAATGGTTTATTTAACTATATTTATTTGTATAACTCATTAATATATGGCGAAATAGTCCATCTGTTTAATGTAGAGTAATTCTTGTATTAGTTTTTGCGTGGACTTTTAGTTAGGCGCAAAGTAGGCCAGCCAACCGAAAGGTCCTTCACAGAGGGACTTGCAGGCAATTAACAAAAACCTTAGCTTCGGTAGCGTTTGGTGCCGCTGCTAAGCGTTTACGGATACTTTAACTCATATGTTTTGATTGAAAACCGCGCAAAACCACCGCAAAACTAGAGTAGAGCTGAAGAGTCTTTTTAAAAAATCCCCAACCATGATAACATCTGCCGGTAAGTCTCCGAAGGCATGTTTTACTTTTGTCGCTGTAACTTTAGCTAGCTGCCATTGATTTAGCTGAGTCACAGAGTGGTAGCAGCTATCAGCCAGTCGTTTTAACACTGACAATAAATAAAACATTCAACCTCTAGATTTACATGATGTGTTTTATCTAAACAGTATATTTAGTTTAATCATATGTGTAATTGAAAACAAAAATAAGATATAGAAATGAACGCGCCATCAGTGGTGGGTCACCTCTCCATCATGCACTGTACACAATTGTGTTTATTTGGTCCTAAAAACAAATAAATTATATTTTTACGTTGTAGCTAGCTACTTTAAGACTTGTGTAATCTCTTTTACATATAGCTACTACTTTCATTTATTTTGTGTTTAACAAGTAGTTTATAGTTGAACAGGTTATATTCATTTTGCATAATCCCGAAAAAGATGGACCAAAATGTTATTATTTTTTAGCTAAATTGTTCTGATTCCCTCAAGCTAAAGCTTTGGGATGTTTTGTATTGATACATGGGTAAAACGTGTTATCTTAATGTTTGTTTCTGTTTTGTATTTTTGTTTAAAGCTGGGATCATTTCACTCCTTGATGAGGAAGAGCCACAGCTCAAGGTAAAAACAAAACTTATTGGAAACGTTAAAGTGTGTTTTTTTTTTTTTGTTGTTGTTTTTCGATACTGGTTAATAAGACACAAATGTGAGAACATAGTCCCATGGTGTTTTTGTTTAGAAACTAGTGTTAAAGTCTTATGCATTGATAGGATTTCTAAAACAAAAAAAATACTGATCACTTTTTGTCATTATTGCACTAAAATGGTAGTATATTACTAAAGAAATTGGTAGAAATTTGACTACAGAGGTTTAAAATGTCATGATAAAGATGTGTGGCGTGTGTGTGAATGAATGCCTAACATCTTTGTTTTACTTGTAGGAGTTTGCTCTACACAAGCTCGACGCCATTGTAAATGACTTCTGGGCTGAGATTTCAGGATCTGTAGATAAAATGTAAGTATTATTTATGAGTTTGGAAACTATATCTGATATAGTAATGCAAAGTAAAGCAGCAACAGCCAAGAGTCATAGTTTACTTTTTTTGTCTGTTGTGTGGCAAACGATTACATTAAAATAAAATATAAATTCAGGACAGCACTGACACTATATGTAATTGAAAATATGTAGATAATGTTACAGCTGTGTATTAGATAGTTTTAACATTTAATACTAGCTTGTGTCTAAGTATGCTTTCTGTAATAAAGAAAACTCACAAATTTAACTATACAGAAGACAGAAATGTGTCTTCCCCCCTTTTTTGTCAGTCCTGTGTAACTAGCTCTTTTTAATTTACAGTGAGGTCCTGTATGAGGATGAATCTTTTCGGAGCAGAGAATTTGCAGCCCTGGTGGCCTCTAAGGTTTTCTACCACCTTGGAGCATTTGAGGAATCTTTAAATTATGCTCTTGGTGCTGGGGACCTTTTCAGCGTCACCGATGACTCAGAATATGTGGAGACCATCATTGGTGAGTGATGAAAGAGGATTGCTGTTGTGTCAATCACTTTTTTGGTTTTGCAAATTAAAGTTTAGTCACCATGGTCTTCTAATGGTGGTGGATATTTAAAATGAATGCTGTAGAGTCACGACTTTTATTCTCATGTCTGTCCACTGCAGCCAAATGCATTGACCACTACACCAAGCTGCGGGTGGAAAATGCTGAGCTGTCAGAGGATGAGGAGAAAAAGAGCATCGATCCCCGCCTGGAGGGCATCGTCAACAAGATGTTCCTGCGTTGCCTAGACGATCACAAGTACAAGCAGGCCATTGGCATCGCTTTGGAGACCAGGCGTCTCGACATGTTTGAGAAGACCATCCTCGAATCGGTCAGCATTTACAGGCATATACTGCTTTGCCTGACAAAAGATTAGTCCAAATTATTAATTATGGATTTTTGTTGCCATGCTTATAAGTCTAAATGCCAAAGCAAGCATCCCTCATGCCCTGAATGATAAAATTCCTATGGAGTTTGAATAAATTAGATTACATTATTAAAATTTGCCTGGGTGATACTAATTTCAGTTTAGATAAATTTAACAAACTGTTCCTTTTCCAGATTTCATTACTTCTGGTTTTCTAGCTTCATTGTTGTTGTAAATCTTGATGGTTATTGTTGATTTTCATTTTATTTTATTTTTTTGTCCCTATTTCAGAATGATGTGAGTGGCCTCCTTGCCTACAGCCTGAAGGTCTGCATGTCCCTCATGCAGAATAAGAAGTTCCGTAATGACGTGCTACGAGTGCTGGTCAAACTGTACATGAACTTAGAGAAGCCTGATTTCATCAACGTCTGCCAGGTAACCACTAGATTGTAAAGTATTTTTTATAAATCAAGTTATTGACAATAGTCTCATTACTTCAAGTGACATTTCTGTCAGAGATGACATAAAACATATTTTTTTAAAAATACAATTAAACAACATATTTTTTTTTACCTTTTTATTTATTTGAAGAAAAATAACCAGATAACTTTTTGTTATGGAGGTAGGAAACCTGTTTTTAATTGTAATTTGGAAAGGTTCAGTCATGTTACTTCAATCACAAGTATGTTATGTAGTCACAGTACTGATCATGTGTACTATTCCAGTTACATAAAATTGGATTCTCTAAAACGGCCAGAGCCCAAACTCTTCCCCTGATTAATTACTTATTTGTTTTCTTTCCCTCCACTGTAGTGTCTGATATTCCTAGATGACCCACAGGCTGTGAGTGACATCTTGGAGAAGCTGGTGAAGGAGGACAACCTGCTAATGGCCTACCAGATCTGCTTTGACCTCTATGAAAGTGCCAGCCAGCAGTTCCTGTCCTCTGTCATTCAGAACTTGCGCACTGTTGGGACGCCCATCCCTGCCGTGCCTGGTTCCACAAATACAGGCACTGTTCCTACAGCAGACAAAGACAGGTGGGAAGGAGTAGAAAAGAAAGACACAACTGCTGTTATGTTTGCAAAGGTGTTGTTTTGCTTTTTTTTTTTTTTTTTTTTTTAATTTGGCGAATTTATCTTTTGGCGATTTCCAGTTTTAGAATTTCTATGAAACAGAATTACCAATTAGGTGAAATTCAAAACTCCGCAGAGAAAGATATACCTTTCATTATGCAGAGCATTGAATTGTCCAGGAAAAAAATACAAAGTGAGATCATTAATATGAGAATATTTAACTTCATTCTTTAGAAGACCTCAATTTTAAAAACTCTGTCAAATCATACTTTAACTTTGAATATAATAGCTTAAATAGATTCTTATTTAACTCTCATTTTCAAACCCATTTGACTAATAAATTGTAAACTTCAGGCTATTATTAACCTAACAAAATCTCATTTTTTTGTGGGTGTTGCAGTGAAGCAATGGAGACGGATGAGAAGGCTGGCAGCTCACCGGCTGGAAAGTCAGCAGAAGCAGTAAGTGCTTTAGATTTTTGGTGTTGCCTGTCACCTTTTGTGTCTAAATATAGCAACCTGCAATTTTCTAGTGTTTGTCTTTGTATCTATGATTTTTGTAGAAAGAAGAGCCGAAAGACCAGAACGCCAAGATGATCAAAATCCTCAGCGGGGAAATGGCCATAGAGCTGCACCTGCAGTTTCTAATCCGAAATAACAACACAGATCTAATGATTCTGAAAAACACAAAGGTAAAATATAAGCCAGGAGTCTGATGGATTACTTGAAGAACAGAAACATTTGTTCACTTGTTCATCTAATCTGCAGATTGTTCAAAGTTAACTCATGTTTTGTGATGTTTCTCCCCTTCCCCCTTTGTTGCCACAGGATGCAGTTCGAAACTCGGTGTGTCACACGGCCACGGTTATAGCCAACTCTTTTATGCACACAGGAACCACAAGTGACCAGTTCCTCAGGTAATGGTGTAGACAAAAGGATTTTTAAAATTATACCGATTTAAAACAGTGAGATAAGGAAATATTCATTTTTAAAGTTACTTGAACCAAAATATTTCTTTGTTCTTGCAGAGAAAATTTAGAATGGCTAGCAAGAGCCACCAACTGGGCAAAGTTCACAGCCACAGCAAGTCTGGGTGTCATCCACAGGGTAAACTATGCTGCTATAATCCTAAGTACAAAATAAACTTTAAGAAAAATACATATTTTATTGATATATTTTGAATGTGGTGTTTTATATTCAGGGTCATGAGAAAGAGGCGCTGCAGTTAATGGCCACCTACCTGCCCAAAGACACGTCACCTGGCTCTGCCTACCAGGAGGGAGGAGGCCTGTATGCTCTGGGACTAATTCATGCCAATCACGGTGGGGACATCATCGATTACCTGCTTGGTCAGCTTAAGAATGCCAGCAATGATGTAAGTTGTTTTTTATGTCTGTTTAAATATTTCATGTCAATGTAATGATTTATTTTGTCTCTGAAAAGCTAGGTGAAAAAAATTGTTTTAAACATTCTGTTTGATGTCATGTTTTTGTTTCACAGATTGTTCGTCACGGTGGTGCTCTCGGTCTGGGCTTAGCTGCACTTGGAACAGCCAGACAAGACGTTTATGACCTGCTCAAGTCAAACCTTTACCAAGATGATGCTGTCACTGGTAGGCTCCTGACAAAATGATTGAACAGAAAGGTTTTCTAAACTCCATGGTTGTGATCCAGTTTTGTATTTGCTGCTCTGCCTACAAAAGAAAAATGAGTACTCGTCTCTTATATACGTGACCATTTCACAGTGTTTAGTGAGGGGAAAAAAACAAAATAAGCTGATGATTCAATGTGACCTCTCAGGTGAAGCTGCAGGTTTGGCTCTTGGTCTGGTCATGCTGGGCTCCAAGTCGGCCCAGGCGATCGAGGACATGGTGGGCTATGCTCAGGAGACACAACACGAGAAGATCTTGCGTGGCCTGGCGGTGGGAATCGCCATGGTCATGTATGGACGCATGGAGGAGGCTGACGCCCTCATTGAAAGCCTCTGCAGAGACAAGGTATGGCTGAGAAGAACTGAGAGCCGAGGTTATACACCATAATGGGAAGAGTTGCTTTGTTCTGAAAAAACAATAAGTGCAGCCTAAATGTTTGACACACAAAACAAACTTGAAACATTCCCCAGAGAGAAGGAAGTTGCGAGGATATTAAAAGAATCTTAAAAGGCCATTGTTCTTCATTAGGCTAAATGCATACTGGTTTCATGTATTGTGCACTTTCTGAACTCTGTAGCAGCCTGTTTATTTTATCTCACCTGAGGCTGTTTCTCTGTACTGTGTGCCAGGAGTAATTCTATGTGAGGAAATGGCTCAAACCATGTTGATCTTAGTTGTGCATCCACACACACAAAGCCTCATAGCCCTGCTTTCTCTCCTTGTCAATGAAAGGACCCCATCTTGCGGCGATCTGGTATGTACACTGTGGGAATGGCCTACTGCGGCTCTGGGAACAACAAGGCCATCCGACGCCTGCTGCACGTCGCTGTGAGTGTTTTTGTTTTGTCTTTTTATTTTTTTGTAATTTTTTTTACAATTCTATTGAACGAAGAGTAGGTTTATCACCTCAGCAGTAACACAGATGCCAAGATCTGGGACCTCAAAACTTTTACTCTCTTTAGAATTGATACTATATAATCAATGTATCTAAAAATAAAAAGTGAAAGGGAAATGATTTCTGTTGGAAGGAAATTATTTACTCATGTTTAAGAAATACAATTCACTTAAAAATCTAAAAAGAAATTCTCAAATCTAAAGTTATTAAGGCTAATTTAGTGATTTAAGCCAAAGATTGCACCTTAATTGTGAGGTAAGAGGTAACATTATCCTAAGTGTTACTTCTTATGTAAGAGCAAAGAAAAGTATTAATTTCCTCTTGCCATGTTTTCATGTTGCAGTTTTTAACTTGTCCTGTAGGTGTCACTGTGTCCTAACTTAATATATGACAGCGTAATAGTGGAACTACCTTTACTCCCAACCAGCCAGATCATTGGGACTAATTTAAGTTAAAGTGTAAGTTTAGCTTATCTGAGCTTTCTGTTTGTCTTAATTAAGGTGAGTGACGTAAACGATGACGTCAGAAGGGCTGCCGTCGAGTCGATTGGCTTCATCTTGTTCAGGTAGGATCCAAATTTAATTCTTATTGCTTTGAACACTGTGGGTTTACATTTTTTAAAAAAAGGCTTCTTGTTTTTGAGCTCAAGATTTTGCCAAAATATCAGTTATTTTCCTCAATCTATACTTGTAGACTAAGAAGAAAGTAACTAACCATTGCTATAAAACTCATTTTCTTGTTTGAATTGGGTTGAAGTGCTGGAAAACTGGAATAAAGAGTGAATGACGTTCACTTATCAATAGCATATCAGAGGTTTTTGATCATTCTGGTATTTGTACCAGCGTTTTCTACATTATATTTCTACACTATGCACAAAGTAGATTAATGGCATTTTAAAAAGAAGAAACTAGAATAGCATGTGAGTGTGTTCATGTTTTTTTTCACTTTTTGTAATTTATTTTAATTTGATGTTTCAGTTAAAATGCTCATCTTTTGTAGAATTAACTACAGTTTCCTGTTTTGTATGGAAAAAAAACTGCTCTGCTGGAGAAAAGGAAATTATTCACTCACACTTTTTTTTTTTTTTTAAATTGAAGCTTTTCATAGGAATTTTTCTTTCATTAATATGAACTCATTAGAGATTCGAGCATTGTTTAACTGACTTGAAAAGCTAGAGTGGAAAACCTGTGATGGTTTATGCGATCAGTTTGCAGCTAGAAAAACCCTACATAAATCTTCTCTGTTTAGAAGGACTTGTGAACCACAGCATTACACTTTAGCCCCACTTTTTCAACCCTAATCACTCAAAGATGTTCACGTGCACAAGCACATGAGCAGAATAACTGCAAAGTTGAATCTCCTATGCTTTTATTTTCATCATAAATCAGCAGAACTCTTGTTTAATGACAGTTTGTCTTGGCTAAAATAACACCAGTCAGACATTTTAGCTTTGCTTATCAGGCTTTATGATTTTTTTCCAAACTTCATATTCTTTTGCTTCATTTATTCATATTTAGTTAATTTGGCTAATTTAAATGGAGTTTAAACTTTTATGTATTTTCATCGCTTCTGCCCCCAAAATGCCAAGCTTCAATATTTATAAACACAAAACATAAGTTGCTGCTGAATACAGTGACCAATGCAATTTTTATTTAAATGTATACAGATAAATAATGTTTCGGTTTTTGAATACCTCCTATAAGGTTTCTAGTTGATTTTAATGGTGAAGCATTTTTTTGCTGCCCTGTTGTGCTTTTCTAAAATTAAAGACACATCATGGTAGACATCATAAATGAAAGAAGACAAATGTTTATAAACTGTGTCTCTGGTCAGCAGAACAGAAAATATTTTGTCAACCAAATGTAGGTTTTTGTTTAATCGGTTTATTCTTTTGTATGTACAGTCTTTTATTCTGAAACCCTTTTAACATGTCAAAACAGCAGGCTCTAATACGCTCAAGAGTGCTTATCAAAAGTTCAGCAAATGAAATTAGTATAATTTCAAAAGTGCAATAAATTTGTCTTTTGCAGAAGAGATTTTCAAGGGTACAGCTGTATTTCTTAAAATGTAAGCATGTGGTCTGAGATGGTTTACAGCATTTTTAAACAGTCCAAGTTGGACAGATCAGCACTGGAATATATTATATACATCATTCAGAGATTTTCCAGGTTGTCATGTCTGGCAGCCAGAGTTTTGTAGAATACCTTGTCACACTCAGCACATTCTCCTGTTACTTCACAAGTGGATCTGAAGCTACAGTTTTGTTTTTCCAATCAGTACTTGGTATTATTTGAAAACTAAACTCTTTGTATACACTGTTATGCTTCGAATTCACATTGTCATTATTGTTATTAATATAGCCTGTTTTTAAAGGCATTTTTCTTCATATGCTCCAGGACAGTAAGTTAGTACTTGCGTTGTCCTGAGGATTAGCAGGAGCAGATTTGATGTAAATCAATATTATTAACTAACAGAAATGGCAGGTTTTGTCTTTTTTTTTTTTTACATTTCAGGATCAGATCATGAGTACGTCTCACTCTTGCATCCTTAACATTTTTTTTTCTTTCTTTAATGGGGACAAGTCTTAGTATTCGAGATTGAATATGTGGCATAAAAATCAAATGCTGTATTCAAATGGATTCAGTTCTCTGGTATCTCTATACACAGCTTACATGTTCTTCTTGATTAAAATCTTCGTTTTCAGTCAGAAGTATTGTGTTTAACACAAGGCCACTAGGTGACTGTAAAGGTGTTTGTTGGCACCTTAGTGGACTTTGGTAGCTCATTGCTCCGATGCCATTCTTCATTCCCCTCTTCATGAACAGCTTGGAGTTCTCAGCCATGGAAGATTTGAAAGAAATCCTCGTAAGGGTCCAGTCTGTGTTTGTTGACCCCAGATGTTGCGAAGGCCTGCTGCTTGCACAGTTTTTGTAATTGCAGGTGATGTAACGTGTGAACGCTTCCCTGAAGATTTTGTTGAAAAGAGTGTAGACCAAGGGGTTAATACCTGATGATACGTAACCGACCCATACAAAGATCTCCATCAGGCGGGAGATTACGTCACTGTCACAACTAGAGCACAGTGCAGACGTGATGTTGGTTATGAAAAAAGGGCACCACATGACAACAAACAGGAGGAAGACTATGCCCAGCACCTTTGAAGCACGCTGTTCGTTGCTTAGAGTCTGCATCGACTTCTTGCCCATTGTCGACATTCTGCGAAAAGATATTTCATCTTCCGTCAGAGAGTTCGTTGTGCCTATGTTTGGTTTGTCTTGCATCCTGGGAAGTCTGATATCCAGCATATTAATTTGCTCAGCTTGAGGTGAAGTCAAAGCCTGTTCCCTTTGAAAAACTGTGGAGATGGTCGAGGAACTAAGGCGCTGAGTCACCTTTGATTTGAGCAAATAAACCTTTTTGCGCAGCACCTGCACAGTTAGTAAGTAGATGATCATCATGATGGTCAAAGGGATGAAGAACGCTGTCAAGGATCCAAATATGATAAACCCCGAGAAGGTTTCTGGTTTCAGCATGCAAGTGTAGTTACTGTTGAAGGTGATGTTATTGTGGAGATTCTTGAGCCCCTTTATTGGAATTGGGATGGCGATACCTGCAAAAGAAGCCAAAAGCAATTATTACTGACAAACATAAACTGGTAACCATGCGGTCAGTTTTACAACACTAAACTGGTGAATTAGGCTCAAAACTGATTGAATATGTTAAGCTTTTGGTGTGTTTTTAAGCCATTTGAATAGTAGCTTAAAACACTAGCAGAACATTTTAGCTTTAGGGTGTTTTGTTAGGATTTTAAAGCAGTTTATTTTACTGTAAACAGCAAATACTAAAATCTGCTGACCAGAAAGAAAATAAATTTGTGCTAAATAGAGTTAAGTTGCTTACAAATGGAGATGAGCCACACCAGTGTGATCTTGACCAGCGCCTTGGCTCTGGATTTGTACTGGCTGTGTTGGATTGGCTTCTTGATGGCAATGTAGCGATCCAAAGAGATGGCGCACAGATGCATGATGGATGCGGTCGAAAAAAGCACATCAAGGAAGAGCCAAATGGGGCAGAGGAAGTCCGGAAGTGGCCATCTAGAGTCTAAAGAGAAGATGAGATGGAAATTAATTAGAAAAATAAACTTTTGACATGTTGGTTATCTGTGATAGGGTGTCTGCAAGAAGTTGTTAAATTAATGTTTGAGCGGTGTCCTGTTTCTTTGTCTCAACACATTTAGAGGGGAGAAATTACAATGGCAAGGGATTAAGAGTATCACTCGTGCAAAAAATTGGTTTGTTTATCCGTAAGGAATGTCTTTACTGGAAATGTAAGGGTGTACTGACTGTTTATGGACCTAAAGGCTCTTTATGTAGATTGTGGCTGAGTCTATGCTCAACAGTAGTGTTTATTTTCAGTTCCAGGCATAAAACTGGCAAGAATGTTGTTCTGGCTTTTGTCTGCATGTCCATTAACATTGCAAAAGACTGTTGGTGGAAATATTTCTTTTAAAATGTTTTTATTATGCCCCCACCTCTCTCTCTCTCTCTCTCTTTTTTTTAAACCATTTTCTTGTCACACTAGGGGGAATTTTTGAGTCACAGTTTTGGTTCGGTTTCATCTGGAAGGTTTTCATTGACAAATACTGCACAAAGGAAACCTTCTGTACCTGTTCTGTGAAATGTTTATTTTCATGCCAGAGTCAATCAGCCGTGCAGCTTGTGAGATCCACCTAGCTGCACAAGAGTGTCTTTTTATTTTATTTAACTGAAATAAGAAACTTTGTATAACTGAAACATCCAAACTCTTTAACATGCAGAGGCTTTTTTTGTACCTATGAAGCTGCAGAATTATTTTAATATCTTTTTAAAAATATTATAAAAGCATTTGAACAATTCTCTGATCATATGAGAAACAACGGCGCTGCTTTTGTTCTTGTTTTGTTGCTCTTGATTATATCTTTTTTTTTTACAGAGCACTGGCTCTTACATTTTCCAGCAGTTTCTGGTTACACGAGGCTGTGGTCAGTGTGCTTTGGGTTGTAATTTGTCTTTCATTTGTTGTTCTTTGGGAATTACAAAGACTTTGTGCTTTTATCGTTTTTGATTTTTGTTAGTAATGAAGCGTTAGTTTAGGATTACAAAAGTTGATCGAGGTTTGTGTTTGAAATGAGCCACTTTAATAACAGTAAACATCTTGTGTATGAGCATATCTGCTTCAGTTACAGTTGTATATGAGTTAAAAAAAATTTTATACAATTAAAGAGCTTAAGTTTGATCAAGATCATGTCACGAAAACAAAGAAAGACGTTTCTCTCTGCAGAGTTTTGGGGTCTTAATTAAAATAAAGCCCGGGTTTAAATAATATACTCACACAAGTATCTTTTCACCATTGACTGGTGGTTCTAATGTTATATTCAAGGCCCAGCTGATATAAAAGCCCCACCAACTTGGTCTACAGGGATCTCCTTACTTTTACTCGGGAATTAAACTGTTCGTACCCCTTAAGAAATATGATGACCTCCTGTTATTAACACCCTGTCCTGTAAAAGATGACTGACTGTGTATGGCCTTCACTTTAGGTATGAATTCACATTGTTGTTAATCACTTGTGCTATACTTTACACTAGTCTCATGTACACATCTTATGTGTGTTTATATATTTTAGATAATATAGGAATGTGAAGAGATTTCTGCTTTACTGTAATACAGAACAGTGATTTGTTTTAAAGTCAAGAGCAATGAGGATAATAAAATGGTCAAAAAGCACACAAATGGGAAAGAAATTGAAGTTTTAACCCAATTTGAACCCATCACCCCTTAAGTGTGTCAAATCCAAATGTGAACTTTGTCTGTTTTTACCTGAAACTACTTATTCACACTTACACATACATCACCTTGTTGCGTTTTATAAATATGTAGTATATAAAGAGATTTATTTGCTAACTCTGCAAGTTACTAAATAACTCCAAAGTAAAAAGTTAATTTATACATGTATATATTCATTAAAATGGCAAACCCTTTCCAGCTTTCATCCATTTTAATAGCAGCTCAGTTCAAATGAGTGCATTATTGATACAGTTTTTCATTTTTCGATTTCTCTGTAAAAAAAATGCAATCATAGATTCATCCTTCAGCTCTTGTGCATTAAGATGGACAAAAGCATGATCTGTGTCCCCGCAGACGTGTTCAGTTTTTATGTAAACCATGACGAATGGAGGAGGCGGGACTACAAACAGTATCCTTCACCCATGTGTGTTTGTGTGAGAGACGTAATTACTATCTGGCTCATTATCCCACAATTGAATTAATGAAGAATAATGGCTTCACTATCGCCCTGAATTTTATAGAACACGAGGAACAGAAGTGTAAATCAGTTCCTGTGCAGCTGTATTTAGTTAGCACAATGAGAGGAATTAAATTAAACATAAGGTTTGCTTATCTTTTCATGTGTATAAGTCTCCTTTTTGCTTAGTCCAAGCTGTGCAGCTGCTACCTCAGCAGTGCCAAAAGAAGCTACGTCCATGTTGCCTACAATCTCTAGTTACAGTTCATCTACAACAGCATTTAGGGCGGTAATTTTTAAATGTAGTACTTCTCTAAAATTTGCATTCTACTTTTTTAATTTACTTGAATGCCTTTTTAAAATTTATTTTGTGAGTTTGAAGTCTTTCTCTGCCCAAAGTAGCTAATAAATTCCCTCTGATTTTCAGCATTTCAATACTATTTTTATGGTTATAGTGTATCCCTCAGTTTGATCTATATCATGTCAATGAAACAGACTTGGTGAACAAAGAAAATAACTTCTCTCCACAGTATCAACTATTGTTTCATTATAAGTTTTGTCTATCATTATGTGAAATGGGCCTTTTTGCTGAACTTACTGTATAGAACAGTGATGAGTGCAATGGGCATCACTAGAAGTCCCACCAGCAGATCAGCCACAGCGAGAGACATCAGAAAGTAGTTGGTGGCATTTTGCAACTTTCTTTCAAGCGACACAGCCAGAATAACCAGGATGTTTCCTCCAATAGTTGGGATTATGACCATGACAATGAGCAAGGCGGCCCATTTCAGCTGAATCTCAGGCGCCTCGCTTGAATGGGAACTGTTGTTGATGAATTGTGCCATGGCTGGCAGAGTCGTGCTGCTGCTGAGATCCCAGTGGGCCCGAGCGTGGGTGGTGGCTCTGATCTTCCTGGTTCTGGTCTCTCGGTCAGCATGGTCACTGGGTCCCACAGGCAATAGGTGCAGGTTATGGCGGGACTGCTCAAGGCTGGTGCACGAGATGCATCATTTCTTGTGCAGAGTACAAACCGAAAGCAATCGTTCGCTGTCAGTTTTAAAAAGTCAGTGCCTGAAGGGTGCAAAAATGTGTGGGTCCAAGGTAATAAACTCCAGTACTAGAACAATCCCAGCACAAGGATTATTTCCACAGCGACATGTTCATAGGGTTCCTCACTTTCCCACGCAGCTCTTACTCGTGTCATCTACTTAAAAAAAACAAAAAAACAAAGGTCTGTTTAAGAAACGGTGATTCTGCCTTTACCTATGTGGTTTATTTTATCTAAATGATAGTGAGACGTTCATCATTACAAAGAGGCTTCTTTGTGTGTGCTGACACCCATTTTTATAATAAATTTCTTTACCTTTTTAATATGTAGAAAATAATGGCTCACATATTTTGAGGTCTAAACTGTGGAGTTTTTAATTAAAAATGACCTGTTCAAACTGTTATCACATTATCCAGTTGATGTGTTTTATAACAAAGTTGGAGGCAGAGTTGTATATGTTATATAAAAACATGAATGTAAGTGAACAGATTTAAAAAATATCCTAAGAGTTAGTATTAGTGTCTTACCTTTTTCTCAACGTGCTGTTATCCGAGCTGCTTTGGCTTTTAAATTCTTGAGTATCTTTCCAATCTGCCGGGTCTTAGTCCTTAAAGCTTGGTTGGGAAGCGGTGCAGCTCAGCGTCCAGCACTCTTCTTTTTGTAGACAGGATCCTTACAGTGTGACGTTTCTCACATAAAAATGTAACAGCCGCTAAATCTGTCTCAGGCTGAAGCAATCCATGACGTGGACTGAGCATTTCTTCCACATGTCTTGCTTTGCATCACCTAAAGCGATCACAGGTTTAAAACTTTCAGATGTTGTGGCCCCTCTGCCTCTCGTTCCCTCCCTCACCGGCTCTTTTTCACAGCCTCTAATCGGCTCGCGCTCCTCGCCCGTCTCTTCCCCTGTCTCATTTTCTCCCCCCCTCTCTTGTCTTCGTCTTGCGAGTCAGCTTCTATACAAAACAGATGAACGTTTTCTCGCTGGACACATGCCAGTGGTTTGGGGAGGTAATTTCTCTCAACACAGCCGTCCCACTGTTTATATTTGCCACTCTCTGCTCTCTCCCCCATTCGAAACCAGTGGTGACGGGGGAGGTAGCGATGGTTTATGGGGAGAACCCTTTTGTGTGCAGTTTTTTCCTTTTGTCCCCAGTGAGTTCACCTTTTCTGGCTTAAAGAGTCAAACGCAGCCTTCTTTGAACACACGCACTCTGATGTACCTACAAAATCTGCTCTCTTTAACCCACTCTGGTCATGGTTTTTCAAAATGTTTTTGCATCTTTAGTCCCAGCATGGGTGTAGAATCATTAATTGTGGAAGGGAAAAAAAAAAAGCTGAGTATATTTTTGAAGATTATTAACTACTGAAAAACAATTTTCTTTGCCTTAACCTGCAAAGTATCCTCTACTACTAAGACTTTTATCTGTGACCTTGTTCCCACTGTATTTCCTTGCTCACTAACACTATTTATCATACGTAATATTTGCAATAGTGTGGAAGTTTGGACACACCTTCGAACTATATGGAGAAGTGCATCTAAACATTTTACATTTCATTTGCATAATAGATTATTTTAATGTTTATGTATTACTCACAGAAATATAATAACCCAGAGCATGATACACTTTCCTTTTATGATTTGGTGCATTTCAAAATCTGCTCATCAGTGACCTAACTTACCCTAAACCCCCGTCTTCTTTCCTTTTGTAATATTAACATTGTCCAGGTTCATTATGTATTTAGGTGAGTGCTTGAAACAGACACAAAGCAAGCTAATGAGATCTCCTCTCCTACAGTCGGGGTATATTTAACCTTCCACAATCACATTTCACGAGGCAAAATGCTTCTTTAATGTCTGCATCTACTTTATAGTCTGGCTTTGTATTCAGCAGGCGTGTTGCCTTTCAGGCATCTCAGAAGACGTTAAAACAAGAATAAGTCATCAGCAGCTTTATCAGCCTCTTAACATTCTCAAACGATGCGTGTTTATGTAGTTATACAGGACATTTAGCAGACTGGTAGAAGCCCTCTGAACTTTATAAACTTGAGGAATCTTTTCTTGTCTCCTGTTTCACAGATCAATAACAAGTGCTTTTATTTTGGTAGTTTTTAAAGATATTTTTCTGATCTTTTGTGTTTAAAACATTTTTAAAAAGGTCTGTAATTTTGGTTTGAAGTGGAATGACCTGAACCGTTTTGCTTGGTTTGTTTTTTATTTTACTAAATAAAAAGTACCTTAAATTTTGATGGTAAAAGCCACAACTTTAACTCGCTAACAAAACCACAAAATCATGAGCAGGGTCTTTGCAAGTTGGTCATTATCCAAGTCAGAATTGACAGGTGTCAGTGGTCTACTAGAATAGTCTGAACTCTGTCCCTGTGGGGGAAATTCAAAGCTACCTTGATCCCTCATTAATTTTAGCTGTGATCTTATTTCCTCATGTAGTTGTCCAGATGAGCCTTTGGCGATTACCTATTTAGAACATGCCCTCGTATTGATGCACAAGGATGAAGAAAACTCAAACAATTTCATTTGTTTAGAGACGACATTTTAATCATGAGCTGACAATTATAATAGGTGTCTATTTATGTAGAATCATATAAATCGATATGTGTTACGTATGTGTAATGCTGTTTTTTGAGTGTACACAGAAAATAAAACCAGCTAATTACAAATTTATAAAGAAACCATAGCAGGTTATTCAGTTGCAGCTAAAAGTCATTTCTACATTTGGATCAGTTTGATATTTTTCTGAGGCTCGATAAACCAAAGACATCAATGTTAACTATGAAAAGTGTTATTTAGGGCTTAAAAGGTTTAGTTTTGTTTTAGTTGCTGATACCCGACTTACTGTTTTACAGTGATCTTTATTTATTTATTTTTTTAAGTATAGCAAACCTTTCTTTTCAACCCAAAGTCACTGAATTATCTTTGCAATCAGCTCGTCTGTCAGGTCCAGACAGTTCTGGCGCTACCATCATCACCTTTCACAAGAAGTGTCAAAACACATTTGTTAACAAATTGCTTTAACCTCCAAAGTGTGTTTTTTCCAAATTAAAGGTATTACATAAGTATTTTTTCTGTTTCATTTAGATACCTCTACCTGGCTACTTAAGGTTGTGATAATTAATTGTGATTTAACAACTTTTTGACTTCTAACTTTTAGATTTTGACCATGTTTACCCTGCTGCTGTCAGAAGTGCGTCCTCTTTAACGGTTGTTTTCTTGGTCTCGGCAGGACTCCAGAGCAGTGCCCCAGCGTTGTGTCGCTTCTGTCAGAGAGCTACAACCCTCATGTGCGCTGTGGGGCTGCCATGGCTCTGGGCATCTGCTGCGCTGGGACAGGCAACAAGGTGAGAGCCTCCTTTCTAAATGTTTCATTTCCTCTGGTCAAAGCTGTCTTCCTTCTTCATCTTCAACCTTTTCTGCTGATCTGCTGTAAATAAAACTCAGCACAAGTAAACTACAGGTAACAGAGTTCTAGTTTAGCTTAAAGTATCTACTTTTTTGGAGTCTGTACTGTAAAAACTTTCATTTTAACACTTTTTAACCACAAAATCAACAGTGGCTTTGCTGTCCTCATTCATCCTGTGTGCTCTCTTTTCCTCTTGGAACAACATGTGCGTCACTGATGCTGAGATAACCTAAGCTAAATGAACGCTCCTCCTATAAGCAGCTATTTAATGGCTCATTTGTGTAAGTTATGAGATCGAAGGGGACAGACTTGCTTTCTGGTACCAATGCAGAAGCTAAAGTTGAATAATCTTACCTAAGATGTTGTGTGCCGTCCTGTATTTTATACTCCTTGATCCCCGTATTCAGTAAATGGGATAATCTTTTACTCCAGAACGTCCTTTCTCTTTTACACCTTTTGATGAGTTATTGTCTCCAGAACATGAAATAGGATTATTGTATAGACTATTTTACTTCTAATCCATTAGGATTTGCTGTAATTATTATTAATTGTCAGCACTGAAGGAACTCAAATGTGAAAAGTTCATTGCAGATTAGCTGATAAAATGAAAGCTGGCACTCAGTCATTAAGCTGTACTCCGTTCTTGTGTTCGAGTTCAGTGAAGTCCATGAAGGAGACTGAAGAAGGCAGATGTCGGGTTGTGCCAGTTCCTGAAGTTGCCTGATTTTTTTTTTTAGGCTGAGCAGTCTGAGGTGGCAGAGCCACAACATGGTTATAGCTCATTGCACCTCAAGCCTTTGAGCACCAAACTGAATAATTTACACCAGAACTGCTCCAATGCTGCACTGAATACTTTTTTTTTTTTCTTTCCTCCAGAGTAATACCTCAAGGACATTTGAATATAGTGAAAGGGATGATGTTGTGGCAAAAAAAACTGGGTCACCATTTTAAAAGGAGCACATTTCTTTGCAGCACTGTGGGGTTTTGGTACATTTACTAGACTGCTGTTTCTTTTCCTTTGTACACCAAAAAGAAAACTGCAGCCGAAATAAAAGCTTATTTTCTGCCACTGTGAAAATTTTAATAACATTTCTAGAAAATAGGATAGAAACTATGTTCACTAATAAATTAGTGTGGAAATCTGACAGAAGACTAAACTGACTCAGATGAAACTTTTCATTGTTTCTTTTCACTGTCATATGATGCTGTTTTCACAAATGTGTAAACAAAGAATTTTGTGGTTAAATGAGTTTTGCTCGGTTTCATTTATTGACATAAGCCTCCAGACAGTTTTTATAAGTTTTGAATTGAATCTAATTTCCAAATATGTGCATACTGAGAGTGAAACTTGTTTTAAAAAGCAGCCCTGTAACGTACAGGGATTAAGGTGATCTTAACCTGTTCTGCTGATTGAGTCCGACAGTAAAGACCTTCAATTAGCCCCCCTCCTGCGACCTATCAGGGACAGGATGTGGTGCATCAGTGATGACTTTACACTTTAACTTATTATCCCAGAGCTTGGCTGTCTGCGCCGGTCGAGCTGAGAACACTGATGAAACCGTTTATTTTACCTCCACTTTCATCGTCGTAGTTTATTTTCTTTGCTCGGCGAAGCTGACGCCTCCATCCGAGCCTGCTGGTGTTCGTTACAGCCATAAACTATTCAGGCGAAATGAGAGTCACAAAGATGGACTTTCTGCAGAACAGAGGAGAGCAGAGAAACGCACGATCCTTTCTGTTTCACTCCTTTCACAACGCTCGTGGGAAATGAGTAATTGTTAACTCCGTTGTCCAGAGCAACCAGATATGGCTGACACTAATGTCATTAATTTGCGGGGTCTGTTTGCCTCTGTTGATAATCACTTTTCCTGTATTTAACCAAACAGAAGTGCCACAGTTGCAGCAATCGGTTTGTGCTGCAGGAGAAAAATTTAAAATATTTACAGTATAAAAAAAAAAAAAGTTTTATTACAGTTTCACTTTGGCACAGCTGAGAAAATACAGCTTTCCTCAACAAATATGACAGAATTAACTGATGTCACTGTTAAAGGAATAACTGCATATTTGGGATTTAAAAAGTGTTTAACACAGTCGTTACTCTGGAAATTTTAGAAATAATGGAACATTGTCTTTCAGTCTTGCAAACAGTGTTTGCCATTTTAAATTTACAATCTAAAACTAAATCCTTGAAATGTAATTTTAATTTACACCAAAGGACAGTTTTGTTATTCATGGTAAAATACTTTCATGCAGTCAGCTTCCTAGTTTGGGCAGTATATTTCTCTGTAGATGTATTATCTCCATAACGATTTGGTGGTGTTATAGAAAAATGTTTTTTCATGAAGTTTCTCTGTTCTTTCTCCTTTTGTAGGAGGCGATCAATCTGCTGGAGCCCATGACCAACGACCCGGTGAATTATGTCAGACAAGGCGCCCTTATTGCTTCTGCCCTCATTATGATCCAGCAGACTGAAGTTACCTGTCCTAAAGTAAGTCTAAAGAAAAACTGGCTTCAAAGTCTGTAGCTTGGATCACATAGATTATCCAGACTTTTTAAGTATTTCTATAAAGCAGTAGAGGAATTTCTTTTTAAATGTGAGCCAGAGCACCAAGCATTGCTGTCCCGTTTTCTGTCTGTGTTTTTTCTGCAAAGTAACAACATGCTTCACTGATTCATAAAATAATCCCTAATGCCACTAAGACCAGGGTCTTTTATTGAGTAAACTACAAAAGGAAAGAAAAGAAGGAAGATTTGACTGAAAGCAGAAAGCGTCATCATTGTGTAGACAAAAAACAAACTTGTTTGGGTCATGGAAGACTTGCAGGGTGACTAGTCCCACCATAACTGCATGCACTCACCCTTAGAGCACCCCATGCTTTGAAATCAATGGTTAGAAAATCTGAGACACATTTTCAAACACTCCTCATCTGCACACCAGCAGTTTTTAAAGCCCAAGTTGGTATGCAGGATTGTGCAAGAGGTACTTTTTTTATAAATCTATTGTATCTATGACCTTTTTTGCCAGCGTTTGTGATTAACAGTTACAACATTTCTTGCACCGTGTTTGTTTAGTTTTATAGGACCAACCGGTGCTACATCACAGCCATGGGTTTGGCATTGCTGATGTTGCTGGGTGATAATAAATATTCTGCTAGTATTGTGCTACTATAAAAATGCATTTCAGTCTGTGACAGCAACATTTGCATTGGCTCCTGACCCATTAATTTGACATGCTTTTGTAAAGAAGTCATTACAGAAAATATTTTAGGCAAAATATTTCTGCAGTGATGTTTTTTTTTTCTTCCTCTTCGATGTCGTGTTTTTAAAATATTCACACTGTTTTTAGGTGAACCAGTTCAGGCAGCTCTACGCAAAAGTGATCAACGACAAGCACGATGATGTTATGGCCAAATTCGGCGCCATCCTGGCCCAGGGAATCCTCGACGCAGGTCAGTCTCCAAACAGAGCTGCAGAGGGTTTACCCCTGTCTGTCACTGAGGGGGAGATTAACTGGGTGTGTGGTTGTGCATGCTCCATATGGTCTCACCCCTCAGGGGGAACAAAAAGATCTGGGTTTCTTAATTACACGGCATAACAAGCAAACTGCCCCAAATGTTTTGTGGGTTTATGGGTTTTGTGTGTATGTGTGTGCCTAAATTTGAGTTTCTTTACACTCGTACAAACACAAAGGAACTCTCGTAGGCTGACCACCCGTGTATTCTGCCTCTGGAAGGGATCGTGCTAAGGTGCATTAGCGCCTGGCGGTCCTACCTCAGCTGCGCTCTCCTCTCCACCATATGGCCTGTTGGCCTCCACCTGGTGATTACTGTTTGTCTGATCGTCTCTGTGTTTGTGGACACAAGTAAGCAGTCTGTGTAAGTGGGTGTGTGTGTGTGAGGTCCCAGAAAGCTGCACATCATCACATAGAGGGCTAAACTTTCTCTCACACATGGTACATTCAGAGTACATTCACATGTATGCACAATCCCTTCCTGTAGGCAGGAGCGGGAACCTGTTCTCTAACACTGAACCTGTGTGCCAAGACTGAAATAAACCACACGTGTTTCTACAAATACACAATCAGGTGTTGCTTGTTGAGGTGCTATCAGATGAAAGGAACTTTTATTACTTCCACTACTGGAGGAAGTAAACTTTTTTGTGTAAGTACTGTAGTTGCTTAGCTCCTTTTTTTTCCTCATCTACTCCTGATGGGAACTCATCTTGCACAAATGAAAGCTGAATCGTTGTAGCACTTCAGCTCCATGTTCACCACTGACCCACAGCTGTGGAGTATTCCTGCAGATGGCAGAACTCTGGTTTAAACTTTAAATTTGGGCTGTACGGTGTATAAAATCTGCAGGAGCACACTCCCAACTGTGTAGTAAACCAACTTTTAGTGTCACAAACTGCAATCTGTTTGTCAGGTTCGCTTTAATTCAGGCAGGTGTGGAGGCATCCATTTTCCATTTCTTGAAGCTTAGCAGCTCAGGCTAAATTATGCTAAAGCTCTGGAAAAGTTATAAAACTAATAACGTTCACAGTCCTGCCTGCTTTGTCTAGCTGAAACTGAACTTAACAAAGCATCTAGACGATAACATCTTTAACTCCAAACCCGGGAGGAGAAGCAGAATTTGTTTTGGCTGTTGGCTTGACTGTTAATTTGAAGGAAATGTCTCAAATGTCTGGGCTTCTGTTTGATTGAGGCGTCAGACTCTCAAATACTGGATATCAAAGACAGGACTTCCTGCTTTTTTTTCTCCATTCATTGTTTGAATTTAGATAAGTTTAAAGGTTGATGAAAATGGAAATCATTGTTAAAGCATAGCTGATGGCTTTGAAGTAGCATTTCTGCATCTACAAGAGTTTTCTTCAAATATCTGCCTATAGACATGGAAGCAGAGGTAGATTTACAGCCTTTAGTCACTGAAGTAAAATAATTTATAACCTATTTTGAGTTATAGACTCTGTCAAAGCCAGCATACCTAGTCTCATACAGGGGTCTTATATAATCTCAGATTTTTGGAAAAATCCTGCAAACAAACAACTCTACCACAACAGAGCTCTGGGGGGTTTTCATTGTTTGAATCTTTTTTTGTTTGTTTGTTTCTTGAATGGTTGCAGCACTCTCTCTAGATTCCCGATGCCCTTGTAGCTTTGCAGTTCAGTTCAGATTTTGTCCCACAGATGAAGCGTCCTGGTGACAGAACTTCTATCATCTGTGAAATCTGTGCAGTAAACTCGGGCCTGAACGACCCTGCATGAGACCAGCCAGACAAACCCTGATCACTGGTGTCTTTTTCTCAGACTCTCAGCTTTCCTTCTTGCCTTGTAGCCAAGCGGCAGCTCAGTGGAATGAAGTGAGCTGCAAATGATTCAAACCCAGTCAGACAGAACACATACTAGTCCTGGTTGGATGTTGGACATGCTCTAGCTCATGTCATATAAATCTTTAAGGATTCTGGTTCTTGTAGGTCGTTAGTAGTGTTTGAGGTGCAGGCTAATTGTTTATAATTTGACTGGCGGAAGCGATTAGAGCTCAGTTTCATGATGACTGCTGCTCATTAGCAGGAAATGTCAGCCTTTAGCTCATTCTGTTTCGCTCCCCATATCGATGTCTTTTCTTTCTCGCCTCAACACGTCGAGCCTCAGACACTCTCCTCACTTAGTGGTACAATTCATTATCTGTTTTTTTCCTCATGTTTATGTAGAAAAACTCACCCTCACTTGAGTTATTTACATTTCAAACACAAACTCTGATTGTTGACACAGCCACACTACACCTCTGAGGAACCACAGCGATCTCAACGCCTTCCTTCAACAACTTCTCGAAATGAAAGTTGACCCACCAAACTGAGAGCTGGCAAAAACAGCGGGTGGGTGTTTTTTGGGGGATGGGGTGGGGGTGCTCGTCAAGTGCACTCAAACCCTTAAGTATTTAAGAGACTTTCAAGCACCCGGTTTTGATGCAGCGAGCAGACCTCGTTAGTCATTCTGGCCACCATTCAATCTGTTTGGCTGGAAAGGTTTCAGCACCAGTTCAGATGTCAAGATAAGGCTCTTGTGTTTAAGTCATCACAGCGACCTCAGATCAAAGTGGGTCCAATGCAAGACGGCAGCAGATGACTTAAGGGGTATTGTTTAGACCGGATTCATTTTCAGTTGGAAGAGCTGCTTCCCTTGTGACATTTGCTTTGGAGAGAGTTTTTCATGTTATGCCCGTAGAGATGGCAGGTTCATCCTGATGACCTCCTTTCTCTCCTACTTCCACTCCCTTCTCTGTTTGTCCTGGACAAAGACATGCTGACACACACACATATATAAATTTTGTACTTGTGCAACTTTGACCTGTCATTAACCGTTTTTATACATCATTGATGTGGCTTTTATTTAATGGATCACTTGCTGACACAGATAGCTGATAGTTCTCAGAAGTTTTTCTTTAGTAGGAAAAAGCCTCATTTTATCTGCATTACAATTTTTGTTCCAGCCTGTGTTTTGCTGTGTTTGTTATTGCCAAAAAATTAGATTTTATATGCACTCAATTTCCTTAATACAGAAGGCTTAAACAGACAAAAATGCCCAATACAGAATATCAAAGTACAACAATTACAACCTCCAGAATGACTATAAGAAACGTTAAAATCCTCTCAAAATTTACTTAAGGTGTGTCAAATAAAGTGTGGAAAAGGTTGATAATAAATGTAATGAACATAAGGTGAAAATTCCTAATTAAAAACTAATGTGCAGCTTTAAAAGTATCAGAAAAAGCACCTATTTTTGGTGCAGCCAACCACACCTCTCGTGTCGTGGATGAGTTATGAATTTTCCGTCTTGCTGAGTTGTAATTCTGATGAATGTGTCCTGATGTGTAAATTGAACTACAAGATAGTGTAGACAATGCATTTCTGGGTGTAGCTGACCTGGCAGCATGTCTCTGTAAATCATCACCCTAAAAATAATTGCCAAAACACATCCACCTTTGGGTGGTGAACATCCTGGTCTGTAACCTCTTTACGGTCCCACTCCCTCATTTCATCAGTTTTCCGACGTTGTTTCACAATCTGCAATACATGCCACATAAACAAACCAAAACATGTTTTAGTCATTAACTTTCTTTTTTAAATAAGTGTCTTTGTTCTTTTTAAACTGCTCAGTTTGGCATGTCTGCATGTGATTTTAGTGTTTAGTTTAAATTGATTTTTATACATGTGTTTTTAAATTCTGCACATCAGAAATATATGTCTTAAAGTTTGCCAAGTGAGCTGCTCTCTCTCACTGCACTACTTTAAGCATTTACCTTATTTATATGTTAAATGGTAAAGCAGACAGTCTGATTTGTGGGAGTCATACTGATGGAAACCTGCTTTCTGCTTTCTCTTGTCCAGGTGGACGTAACGTGACCATCTCGCTACAATCCAGGACGGGTCACACTCACATGCCCTCAGTGGTCGGGCTGCTGGTCTTCACCCAGTTCTGGTTCTGGTTCCCTCTCTCGCACTTCCTGTCACTTGCCTTCACACCAACTGCTATAATCGGACTCAACAAAGACCTCAAGGTGTCTTTTCTTCTCATTCGGGGTGATATTGTGGGATATTTGCAATGAACGATAGCAATAGATTTATCATTTATGAACTCTGTCGTCCGTGTTCAGTTTTGCTGGTAAATCTGGCTGCAGGTTTTGTCTTCAGTGTTGCTTTAGGTGTGGAGGATATTTCTGCAGTAACAACTGTTAGCAGCAGCCTTTCTCCATAACAAAACTCTCCTTACTGTGGCTGGTTTTGGCCCCCCGCCACTCAAGCATCGGTGCCAAGGGATCAGCGTGACATATTGTAGTCTTAAACTGACATTAGATGGGCTTTATCTCTTCTTTGCTACCCGAATCAGGAGCACATGACACCAAGGCCACTGACGCACTTTTATGAACTGTGTGTGCTCAGCTTAACAAAGGGAGCACACTCGGTGAAAAGCCCCTGGCTCACGGCATCCTGGCAAGCTTTTTTTATTGAACTACACAGCACTTGGCATCTCAAAATTGGACACCTTTTTAAACTTTAAAAACAACCCTCTTCCATACAGAAAGGAAACAACAGAACAATGGGTTGATGTGAAGTACGCACTCCTGGTCACACGTTGTTCTGCAGCGGTGCTCTGCTGGAGGCTGTTAAATCATTTAGGTTCAGTGAACTGTTCTAATTTGAAGGCTTACATTAAACAGAAGGCACCTGGTGCTGCTGTGACTGCACATCTTCTTTAATGTTTGTCTTGGCAGAGTTGACAGAACACTTTTTCATTTTTTTACAGAAGCTTAGTTGTGCTGTAAGGAATGAGGAGTTCAAAAGCACAACTGGTCAGCCAATCATATGTGTGATAATTAAAAAAGTTAATGACACACAGGAGGCTCAACAACGATCGCTCCTAGAAAACGTGCCCATTTTGACCTTACCTGGAGTCTCACAACAACACTAATAATATTAATCATTTGACATTATAATAAGGAGAAAAAAAAACGTAATAATCTCAGTTAAATCTATCTGTGTTGACATCAGATTACCACAGATACTAACTTCTGAGAATTACACATTAGTTAGAGGTGTGAAACTTCTTGACACTTTGAACTTCAGTTTTTCTACATTTGACCCAAAGCTCTTCTGTCGTCATGTTTCTGAGCCGAACTGAGCACCGGAGCGTGATTGGACTTCACAGATCAGTGAAAGAACACGGCAGGGGAGGAGATGAGGAGGGATGACACAAAACAAAACGAGAGCATCGCCACAGAACAGCAAAAGCACCAAAAGTTGAAACAAAGAAATAAAAACAGCTTTACAGTCAAGAGCTCTTTTGTTCAGAGCTTTGATAGGTGTTATGTACACAAACCAACTATAACTTACCAATAAAGAGATGATCAGTTTATAAACACAATTTGGATGAAAATGTGAATATTTTAAGATGGTAGGGACCCATCTGCATTCATCAAATTTACTGAAAACCAAACAAATTGATGCAGAAATAGACCACCTCTCGTTAAAGTAGTAAAAAATTTAAAACTCTGGGAGTTTCATGTTTCTTAAAACCTCTTTGAAGTGTCTGAAAACCAGCACAATATAAGACAATCTCAGTTTGTTTGAATCATGCGAGCCTGTTAAACATTCCTCTAAATGGTGTTTGTCTCATCTGTTTGTTCAGATGCCCAAGGTGCAGTACCGCTCCAACTGTAAGCCCTCCACCTTCGCCTACCCACCAGCGCTGGAGGTTCCCAAAGAGAAAGAGAAGGAGAAGGTGAGAACTGAGGCGCCGCTTTGCTTGTTCTCATCTTAATAATCCAGGAAAGCTGATCTTGCCTCATATTGATTTGTGACTAATTTTAAACATGGCTTCTTAGACTCCTCGTCTTCCTGCTCGTTGTGTTTATTATCTTAGTTGCTTTATTTCAAAGTCTGATATGCTTGTAAAGAATACAACGGCAGATGTTTATCTTGTGGTTCACTAGCTTTTGTACATTTAAAGCCATGTTGGTAAAAAACAGTGTAATTGTCTCTGGTGTTGTCTTACGTTGTGGAAATGACTCTTTCTCTCCCTCCGTCCGTCTGCATGGCAGGTATCTACTGCTGTTCTCTCCATCACTGCCAAGGCCAAGAAGAAGGAGAAGGAAAAGAAAGAAAAGGAGGAGGAGAAGATGGAAGTGGTGAGTGGAAAAGGCTCAACTCTCTGAACCCTATCACCTCCACCAAACAAGTTGTATTTTTAAAGGACTGATTTGTTTTTATTGCTTTGTTATTGAAGCACAAGTCATTTAGAAAAGGTTGTTTTGACCTCAGAAACCAGAATGTTTAATGTAAAATAACCTGTAAGTTTTTGACCCTTGATTTGTATTTAAAGGAAGGTTTACTGTAGTTCCAGTGTGAGGTATGGTGTATAATCTGCAGTCTTATATACAGTGTTACTTTTACTACTCTGTGAATCTGTGTCGGCCGAATTAGACTCCTGCTGATACAGTTGGCGTTTGTTTTGTTTTTTCACTTTATTTGCTGCTAGAAAACGTTATTACACACTTTACTGAACAACCTGAAATGAAACCTTTCGGTAGTATCTGAAGCATGCACCCAGTTATCCACTCTGACACACATCTGCATTTCTGTGTTTCCTGTCTTTGTGCTCATCCACACCCAGCATTCAGCGGCAGAAACGTCTGGCCTGCTCACATCTGAGGCTTTAAACTTTTATAGAACTTACTGTAACGGTGTTTGAAGGAAAGCTGTCCCATTAAAACTGGGTCAGACGGTTCAAAGTCGTCTACTGTGATTGTTTACATTCAGTTCAAGGTTTTCTATTTATAGTTTGAGTGCTCATTCTGTTATTTTAGATTTGCAATGACATCAAGATTCTCTGCTGACAGGAAAATGAAGACCACAGACAAACATGTTCAAGATTAATCAATGTGACCTACAGAAACAAAACAAAGGATACGGAGGGAAGTAACTGTTGTCGCTCTGATGCAGGGATTTCTAAATTCTTTCTCCACAGGAAGTCCAGGAGGGTGAGAAGGAGAAGAAGGATGAAGAGAAGGAGAAAGAGAAGAAGAAAGAGGCAGAGCCAAACTTCCAGCTCCTGGAGAACCCGGCGAGAGTGATGCCGGCTCAGCTCAAAGTCCTGACGATGCCGGAGTCCTGCCGCTACCAGCCCTTCAAACTGGTAACAAGAGCCTCAGTATTTGTGTGATCAAATGAAAATCAAGTTTTCATTGTGAGGATTTGAGTCTACTGCTAGTACATGTCCAAAAGTATTTATAGTTGAATGACATCAATCTGAGTAATTATACATAACAGATAATAAAATCTAACAGTGTAAAGTATCTCACAGAGGAGTATTTCTCCTTAAATAAATCCTTCACATCTGGATTCAGCTTGCTGGTTGATTTTGGTCGTTGTTTGGTACCTACAAGTCCAGAAACTCCCCTCTCCAAGCCTATAAAGAGCACGGCCCGGCGGTCCTGCTGTAAATGTTGACAGCTCTCTGCAGTAAATGGAAAGACAACGAGCAGTCACCCAATAAGCACTCGCTTCAGGCCCGTTAAGAGGAAGTTCTGTTTGATTTCTGTGTCCAGCGGGCAGAGCACAGAGTATTATATTGTGCGGTGCTCTGTATCAAGTGCCAAAATGTTGTCTTAGCTTGTCTAAAGTTTGGTAATGCTGCCTTCCTTTTAAGGGTTTGTTTTTGATTCAAAGGAAAGTTTAGGAAGTGGAGTTTTTACAGACTTATTCTGAAATCTGTTCAGTGTAAGGACATTTATTAAAGGCATCTTTAATAGACAAACCCTAGATAATGAGATTTCCTGTTTTGTTCAGTGATGTTTTTCAGCATCATTTTTTTTTTTCTTTTAAGCTCACCTTAAATTGGAACATTTGAAAAGGCCCTAATGGAACTCGGATGTTTGCGTAAAACCATCATTCAGCTTGAAACTTCATCTGGTTCTGTCTGTCTGTCACCAGCTGCATACAGGAGGGATCATCATCCTTAAAGACACCAGTGAAGAGGAGGAGGAGCTGGTGGAGCCCGTCTCAGCTCACGGGCCTAAAATAGAGGAGGAAGAGCAGGAGCCTGAGCCCCCCGAGCCTTTCGAGTACATTGATGAGTAGAAATACTATCAGAGCCAAGGTCAGTTCACATACATGATTACTGAGCGTGCAGCAGTAATGTCTGCTGTTATCTCTCCGACTGTTTGCTTCCTGAATAAATAACACAGGGCTTTTTAAATTACTTGTTCAACCCTGAAGATCTGTTTTAGAGAAAGTTTGTCTATCCATTGAACGAGGAAAATGGGTCTAAATTTCTGTCCTGCAGAGTTTTTTTTAAGCAGTCAGAGAGACCACAACATTAGTTTAGCAGCTAGCAAATCAAGGCTTTTGACAGAAGTTTGGTTATGTGGCTGCTCTCGGTGTAAAGGTACAGAGAGCGTTCTGGCTTTAACCAAGTCCCACAGAGCTGTCAGGATCTTGTCATAGAACGTTACATGACGTGATAAAGCACAATGTGGCGTCTGTGCTGCTGTTTAAAAGCCTGAGCAGGTTTTACCCGCCACCGCCTGAGGAATGTAAACATGGCTGCCGGCTCACAGGGCAAACCTTCCTGCTGAACTCATCACCAACGCTGAGCGGCTAACGATGCTTGTTATGTTTGTGTTGGACCTGCCTCCCGTGTAGGAGCGCACCGGTGCATGTGATGAGACCGATGAGGTGTCGATGACCAAATTAGGCCCTCTGAGAATACTATGGAGAATACTATGTCATTTCATTAGGAGGTTCGAGTGCTGTGTGACAGTAAACACTGTCAGGATTACTTCATATGTTTGGTTTGGATGCTGCAGGCAGCTCCAGAGCCAAGGGGAGGGGGTTACAGCCGATCAAGTTTTAATGAGTCACAGGTTTGATACCCAGAGCACGAGTGTTTGCAGTCACTGTTCCAGTGCGATCTGTCCTTGATTTTCATGTCTTTAAGTGTCCTCTTCGTGTTTCAGTGAGTTCTTTAAAAGGTTACAGGCACTCTGAAGAATTCTTATTAAAATAAAGGGAGGGATGGATGACAGATGCATTTCTTTTTCCACCCTGAGAGTTAGAGATGGATCAACTTCAACCCAACCTCATTGTTTATAATTAAGTTTGCAAAACTGATGGCAGAAATTTAGAAACCTTTTATTTTGTGAGAGTTGCTTTTTTTTGGTGGCTGTTTTTCTTCATATAATTGTTCTTTGTTTTTCTCTCCTCAGGTATAAGACGACTAATATTTTGGTCTTGTATCCATCAACGCTCCCTGCTTCACTTCCTCTTTTACACGTTTTGTTTCTGTTTTTGCCACACAAGGAGTGCATTTCATTCTCAGTGTAAAAGTTTTTGTTCAATAATAAAAAAAGTCCATATTACAGACTAGAGTGTGTTTCTTTCACCAGCTGTGTGTTGCTCTAAGCCCATACATTTATCTGATTTACATTTTTAGCACTCAGCAGCAGCTGCAGCGGGTGTCCAAACAACTGGTCACATATCAGTGAGACTGAAGAATGTGATCTGTTTGAGCGGGGGAGGAAACACTCTGCTGACAGCTCGTCTAATAACACCACTATCTCAGTGTTTAGAGATTGTTTAAACATTTTTCTGCTTTGTCTCTAATTTGCAAACCTGCAGCAGTCTCACTTCGTCTTAAAGAAATGATCAGAATTTTGAATTCTCTACATGAGAGAACAGATTATTAGTAAAGCCATGCCAGACTGGAGATGGGTAATTTCTCATTTACAGGACTGAAGCTGTAAGGGGAAAAAAAATTAACTACTCCCCTAAAAATTGACTTTCACTTGTAAAATGAATGACTGCACACAGATGAGCCAAACGCTTTGGCGTCAACTGATTGTCCTGAAAATTACAAACAAGTTCTTTTAACCCATGACAGATTAGGAGCCATTTTGAAAAATTTAGACACCTCAGGGACATTTGGTCAAGTCTAATTTAGTAAACATTTTGACATAATGAACCATCATGTTAATCCCAGGTAGCGTAAAAAGAAAACTCAGTGGAAATTGTCTTAAAAAACCAGCCCAAAAATACTTTGTAAAATCTTCAGAAAGCCTAAAAGGAAAAACTGCTTCAAAAAATTACAAGACAATCTGGCTGCTTGGAGACAAAGTATAAAAAAAAGAAAAGTCAGGGTGGACTAATATTTTTGCACAGTACTGTGCCAAAAGTAAAATCTCATTCAAGCCCTTGACCGTAGAAATGGATTCTTGTCTGCAGAGGAATGGATTTTATTGGGTTGTGGTTTCTGGTCTTCAACCCAGGATCCAGTTCATCATCTCCATGAGGCCAGTTTTTCCTCTGTATCTGGTAAATGAAGCTTCTTTTGGGAAGTTGTTTGTCCGGGAACAAAGGAAAAACCTCCTGACTTTAAATCCATCATCTCTGTAGAACCTTCTCATCCTTTTTATTTGAGTCCACAGCTTCATGGAGCAGAGCCACATTCTTGAAGGTGCATTAAACTCTGTATCCAAATAGGAGGGAAGCTTTAGTCATGCTTCAAGCCCTTCCGCCTCTTTCCAACCTTGATTCCAGTTAGAATGAGTGGAAGTCTGGCCTCAGTCTTTACTTCCAGTACAACTCGATGAATCACAGGTGGGATTGGCTGTAAACATGTGGAACATCTGCCTCTGTTCAAAGTCACATTTCATACTTTTCCTCGGCTCTCTGTGATGAAACAGACCACCTCACCGTATAGCTTCTCCATCCGGCAAACTAACAGCTGACAAATCAGTAACTCTACCAAGAACATTGAAAGCCATCCATCTTTTTAAAGACATTTGTCTCAAAGCTACTGTTCTCCAGGGCGGTGACTAACACCACAGGTCAGATCAGATGAGTGCACGTCCTAATGAGTCCCTTTTCACGTCTCAAACTCTTCATCTTGGCCTGTTTTGGGACATTTGCACCTTTAAACCTCCTAACAAGAGCTCCAAATCTCCATACAAGGAAAAAGTGATGCTCATCTGTCAGCAGAGCGGTGAAGCAGCTGTCGAGGAAACAGTTTGGACTGAACAGATGTGTAGTCACCGTCTGTGGATGCAGGGATGGTGGCCGCGCCGGTGAAAGGATGGAGGGTCAGCAGCACTGTTAAAGCAAACAGGACGAGCCACCAGGGAGCTCGTCGGTCAGGTCAAGCGGACCAGGTCGAGGTCCCGCAGACTTCCTGGCAGGACTCGAGGGCCAGCGAGTGATGTGCCGGTGGTCCATGGTGGAGATCTGGATGTTCTCGTTGAACAAACCCAGGATGATGTTAATCTTGGCCTCAGCAGATGGCAGCTCATAAATTTCCTTCAATCTTTAAAAGATAGAGACCTACAACGAAGCGCTGAGGAGAAACTCCAGCTGTTTTATAAAAACTGGGGGGTTTTGTGTTAATCCTGCTGCTCACAAATGTGATCATTAATTTGACAAAATAAGCCTATGAGCAAATAATTTTTAAAAATGCAAAAACACCAGATTGGAGACTTATTTTTAAAGGCCTAAAGATGAAATCTGAAAAACTTAGTTTGCACAGTTTTGAAAGATTCCTTCACTTTATATATTAATCAACTAAATTTGAGGGGGGAAACTCATAACTGCTCATTGCAATGAAAAGGCAGGTGATACATTGCCCAGGTGCCATGTTAGCAAAATATCTCAGGAGCCACTGAACACATTTTAATGTAATTTGCTTTATATGTATTGTTTCCATATTATTCCTTTTGGTCTACTCTGACTAGTTCCTCAGTCTTTGTAACAGAAAAAAAAAAACCTGATGTTAAACATGAATTTCATAGGTAGGAAATGGTGCATTACAAGAAAAGAACCTCTTTTAAACAATAGAGCCTGCTGAACGATTGCACATAAATTATTTGTATCCTTCCTCAGATCTGTGCATCAGCTTAATGTCCAGTGAGAAACGAGATGCACCAGAACTCAGTTACAAGAGTCAAATTAAAGTATGTGAATACTTACATGCAGGTAAGATGCTGTCAGCCTGCAGTTTCACTCTCCACTGGTTGTATCTGAGGAAATTAAACATAAAGAGAGATTAAAGGAAACGTGTACGAGCGCAGCAGGTTTGTTGAAGTTTGTTGCTGCGTGTTCTCAGCATCACTGCCTCATATTTAACCCTCAAGCTGCTGTCCCAGCCTTCACCTGGACCATATCAACCCAAGACAGGCGAGTGATGTCAGCACTTTGAACAGTTACAGTATTTTCTGATTATTTACCTTTCTGAAGGTCGACTCAAATGAAACCCTTCTCACCACCAACCACTAGTTTCTACATGAGAAAACACACACAGAACAATGAGATTTAGATAGACTTTGCTTCTGATTAAAGTTATGACATTTTACAGACACCTCACTACTACTGGTTCGGACCTTCAGAGCGGACTTAACTCTTCACCTGGAGACGATCGTGTGGAAAAATCCCAGAAGATCAGCGGTTCCTGAAACACTCCGACCTGCTCGTCTGGCACCAACAAGCACGCCACATTCAGAGTCACTTAAATCCCATTTTAACGCCCAGTTTGAATTTCGGGAAGTCGTCTTCATCACGTCTGCATGCCTAAAGGGACCAAGCAGCTGCCATGTGATTGGCTGATTAAATGATTAGGTGTTAACAAGCAGCTGAACAGGAGGCTCTAATAAAGTGGCTGATGGGGGTATCTGCTGCTTCATTAGGATGAATGCCTCACTACTAATAAAGAAAAACAAAAATAAATTTTGGATTTTGACATTACTTCTACAGCTGAAGTAAAAAGTTAATTCTTAAATTTACAGACTGTGTTGATAATTAAGGTAATTTTTAACGGAGAACAAACAAATGTACACAAATGTGATTATTTGATCATTTTCCTATTTGCATGTGTTTGTAGTAAATACAGTTTTATAAGTCAACTTTAAGCTGTAAAAGAGTAAAAATTTCTCTTAATCACTAAATTGTTACTGCTTATCAAGATGTAAATCTATAAGAAGATGCGACAGACCCAGCCTTATTAGACCAAGTCAACTGTAGTAGAGAAACTGATTTATTTTTCTTTTTTAAGGCTGGGGGGGGGGGGGATTTTCCCAGCAGCAGATTAACACATTTGGCCGACTGGCGAACACTTCCTGACTCGGGATTGTGTCCAAACTGATAAAAGAAGCAGTCACTCCAGGCCACACACAGACATGACACTGATTATTACTTTTGGAAAGCATTCAACAAATGGCTGAAATTCCTAAACTGATAAATGACATTTTGTTATTGATGTAATTCCCACTGAACTGAAGTTGAAAATTTACACTTTGGATCAGAGCTTTAACACTCTCTGCAGGATTTGAAACAGAAAACGTCAGTGTTTGTGTTAGTTTGTGTGATTTATTAAAAGCGGGGAAGGAGAAAGTTGTTGGACAGTAGCTGTTTACAGCCGGAGTGAGGGGGTCAGCGGACTCTCTGGAGCTGACCGAGAGCTCTTCACCCTCTTTTTGTCAGAGCAGCAGCAGAAAGTTTGTTTTGTCCTAAGTAGGAAAACCCGAAAAAAAATGCTGACTGCTCTTTGAAGAGAAAGAAGTTTCTTTTTTTAAAAAAAAAAAACGTTCATCCTGCAGAGACTAAACGAGAGTGAAGCGTGGCTCTACTCTCACGCCTTACCGTGCACTCTTAACACTGCGCCTATTCACGCCGCCCGTCCATTCATCATCAGCTGTTGGAGAACACAGGCAGGACTGTTTGGATTCTCAGGCCAGGCTGCTGCGACGTCTGAAACCCGAGCGTTGAGCACGAGCGCAAGCCGTGTAAACACCAGGACTCACCGCAGCAGCTCTGAGGAGCAGGGTGACGGCCAGAGTCAAACGCTGATCCACTCCTCCATGCAGCTCCTTTTAATAAAGGTTAGAAGGAAAAAAGACTGTTAGAAAATGTGATGTTAGAGCAAGAATTTATATTAAAAGGAAGCTATATACAAATAAAAGTCTCCCCCCCCCACCCACTTGTGCTACAACTAAAGCCTTGAAAGCCTGATATCAGTACCCCCAAATGATTAAAATTAAAGAACCAATATTTCATGAAGGAATGCATATCGCCCGCCACATTCTGTGCAATAAAATTAGACAAAATTATGTTTAGATGTTAAAGATATGGCCATTTTGGGCAAACCTTGAATATATGTCTCATGTCATCCTCATGTGTTGTGAATAACTCTCAGCTACTACCACACCCAACCTTAGCTAAATATCTGTAAACCTGACTGAGTTATAGCCATTTTTGTGTTTTCTACTGTTTAACAGCTCGGGCGGCCATCTTGAATCAGGCTGGCTCCAAAAGTTAATGAGTTGTAGATACACATGCAATGAATATTTCCTGCAAGTTGCATTAAAATCTGTCCAGCAGTTCATGGGGTATTTTGGTAACAGACACACACACACACAAAGACACGAGCAAAAACATTACGATAATGTTGTTTTTTGGGTTGTTTTTTCTTTCTTTCCATATTTGCAGAGCCACGCTGCCTTACTTGTCTGGTATTTTTGATGTTTCTCTGAGAAAAGTAAAGTCTGACCTGAGAATAAATCCCCCCTCCTCTCCTCTGTATCATTTTCCGTTTTCTCTCTGAGGAACAATATAATGTGTAAAATGCGGTTATTTCCCAAAAGCTACAAGCAGAAACGGTCCCTTCTCTGCACCTGCCGCCATCTTACCTCCTCGTGCAGCCCGTCTGTTTGCCTCATTAGCAGGACGCAGGTGCGTTAATGAGGGCCGCGTCCCATTTAGCTGAAAGCCCCGTTTCTGCGCCGGTCCTGTAGTAGAGTCAGCTCCGAGGAGCAGGAACGGGACGCAGCCCTCGTTAAACACACCTGCGCCTGTTCCGACCGGAAATAGACCTTTCTCTGTTCACACACACCTAGATGCTCCCAGTAAGCCCTGTTTTTACTGACATCCTCACACCTGCTGTTAATTATTATCTTTGTTTATAGTTTTAATTATTTGGAGGCAGCTCTTGTTTTGTCTGAAAGCAACATTTCTCATGAGCCACTGGACGGATCTGAACAAAACTTTTAGGAAATAATCACTGGATGCACCTCTACAAGTGATTAATATTTTAAACTGAGCCAATTCAAGATGGCTGCCACAGCCAACTGACATTAGACAACACAAAAATAACAACAACTCAGTCAGTTTTACAGATGCTGATGTGGTAGTGACTGAGAGTTATTCACAACATGCACTCTGAGCGGGATATCACATTATTTTCCACTAAAATAACTACAGCTGTCCCTCATCATAAGATGATCTCAGTTTATGAAAGGTGGCGGGCGATAGGCATTCCTTCACTTTTAGGTTAATCATCATCTTTGATCAGCAGCAGGTGTCTGGAACCAGTGAGTGAAAACTTGTTTTTACACACTAATTTAGCATTTAGGTTAGTTTTAATGAAAAGAGTGACACATTATCCGTCATGTGTTGTTGTTTGTCTGAGGTTGGATTTCACAAAGTCAAAACCGTTAATCTAAGAGAAGAGTAAAAAACTGGGATTAACCAAACCTTGTCAGATAATCCTGGTTAAATGGAGTCAGCGTCACCAAACCAGGCCTTTATTATGAAAATAAGGATGGTCACAGGTAAATTTGGAGCCGAAAAGCCTCAATCCTCTATTAAAAAAGCCTCATATTATTGCTTTTACTATGAATGTTTATAAAATCTAATCCTTCCTCAATATTTTTGCCCTTTTCCCCTTTAAAGCAACATGTAGAAAACCTTTCGTGCTGAAAGCTGGTAGCGTGTCAATAGGAGTAAAAATATATAATCTTCCCTTTAACTCAGACCCGTTCCTTTCACTGTTAAACCTCCGCTTTAAGAGTCGCCAACTTACTCGAGTCTTTTCATCAATCAGGGGTTAGAACGAAAGAAAAGTCCTGGACAGGAGACCTAAAATAAAAAGTTATGACCAAACATGTAGCTCTAAATGTGCAATAACAACATGTCAGGACGTTGAAGTAAAACCATAACATTTCTTAAATCCTGCTTTTTTTTTTTACATTTGAAGTAAATGAAATGATCTCATCCCACAGCGCCGCAGTGTTCTCTTTGTTTGAGGAAAATAAGGCGTCAGTCACCGCTGGACGTGCCGACGTGTTAACACGAGTGTTCTCCGCAGTTTGGGCCCTGGCCCTTCCAGCGTTTGTTCACGTGGCTGTTCCTAATGGAGGGAAACGTCTCCAGCAGGCGGCTCTTCGTTTCTCCACAGGCGACCGGACCGCAGACTTCCAGGAACGGCTCAGAGCAGAGAGGAGGGAGGGGGGACGGTGCTGGGGGGCCAAATGTGGCACACATCATCAGATGGTACTTTAAAGCAAATCATGTGTCAGCAGTTTACATCTACAACTGATGAAGTTCTGGAGGCAGCCCAATTCAAGTTGGCCGCCACAGCTAATTGACATTAGTCGAGAGAAAAATGGCTATAATTTAGTGAATTTTACAGATATTGAACTACGGTTTGATGTGGTCGTAGCACATTCTCTGAGTTTGATATCACATGAGACTGTCCATCTCACTTTCAATGTTTGAGCAAAACGGCTGCAACTCCGATTGTTTTACGCTAAGAAATAAAATCTAAAACTCTGCATGAAAGGCGGAGGCCAATCTCGATCCTCCAGGGAATGCTAGGCATTTTATTTATATAATCAAGTATTTGAAAGAAATTTCAGAAATTTGGGACTTCTGATTAGTAACTGACGGGCTTCTTATTAAATGAGACGCAGACACAAAGGACTTTGAAGTGCAGAAAGAAAAAATGCTTATGTAACATCTTTGTTCCCATCTCCTAAAAGCTTTCAGTCATGCATTTATATCAGAATCAGACAGTGTTTTCAAACTCCCAATTGTGCTCAAACATTCAACGTATCAAATCACACGGTTCCAGGATGACTTCCAGGTGTGTGACGGAGGTAAGGCGTTGGCGCTGCTGCTTTCTGAGAACAAAAAGGCACATCTCGGAACAGAGCGGCCTCTGTAAGGATTGAGAAAAATCCGTCGCAGTCTCCCTGGAACGCCCTGCGGCCACATCTGAGCTGCACGTTTATTTCCCCTTAAAGCATCTCTGGAGCGGCTGAAGCTTTTTAACGAGAAGCAGCAGCAGCAGCAGCTTTAACCTCCACTTCTTTGTGCTGCGGAGTTGAATGGATCCGGTCCTACTGAGGTGAATTATGATTGTGCGATTTGTTTTCAGGAACATTAGTTAGCAGCAGACTAAACACACACCGTACACACGCTCCGACTGACGCCTATAAGTCATTTGAAGTGGCGGGCACTGCTGGCCCCTAACACAGCTGCAGAAATAAACACGCTGCAATTATTAAAGGTGGAATGAGACGAGGCGATGCGTTAATGGCGCGGGGAAAGAGTCGTGACCTCAGCGGCGCAGCTACGTGAAAGTGAGACTGAATGTTTTCTGTCCGCCTCAAGGTTAAAGATGCAGATGTGTCGGTGTAGCTACTGAGCAGACAGATTTAAAAAACGGACAAAATAGAGGCAGAAAATACAGATTTAAAGAGGCTGAGGAAAAGAAACAGATGCATTTCAGTTTCAGGCCGCACAGATTCAAGCAGCTCTCCCTCTGCTGGACACTGAAGTTACACCTCTGTTTGCTGTAAAACCCAAACAAAAGGAATATAACATTAAACAAATCAGTGCTGGACAAAAAAAACTACAAATCATTAAAAAAATACCCTTAAATGATCAAGAATGAATGTTCTTTACCATAAAAACTGACAACACAAAGCAAAGTAACACTAAAATGTTATAGTTAAAAAAAAAAGACAAGATTTGGTCACTAAATAGACAAAAAGCTGAATATGGGAGCGGCCTCCTTTCTTTCGACGGCAGAAACAACCACAACTGTAATTATCCAGAGTTTTGAAGGCAGAAAATTACCCTCTGAAAAGTTTAGCTGCCGATCATTTAGGCTTTGCGTTTGACTGGCATCGTCTTCCTGCGAGAAACACAAAAGCCACGAATAAAATAAGCTGAAATTACACATTATTAGTAACAAATGCAAGACGGAGCCTGAACTCGGATCCCTTTCATTAGGATATAATCACGGTTCATCAAATAATACGATCGCAATCTCTATAAAAAGACCAATTCTGAAATAATGTCTGCACGCAGAACGCACAAAAATGGCTGTCAGGATGGATTACAGCTCTGCATTACTCCCGAAAATCCTCTCTGGTAAAAAGGAAATGATAACTTTCATCTTTGACACATTTGTTCTTTGAAGAGTGAAAATTTTACCATGCGTTCGATAACAATATATTTATTTAAAACCCCCAAATCAAAAGGAACGTAGCTGTAGCTGCTGTAAACATGAAGAAGGTCAACTTTCAGAAGTGAATCATTCGTCTGTGTATTTAAGTACTTCCATATTACAGGTGTATTATACAGTACATGTATACTGGTGTACAGACAGGCAATATAAATGAGCGATAATTATCAAAAAGATACAAAGAACAGCATTTACAAAAGCTTATTTCAAGTACCTCTAACTTCATACTTCTGCCCTCTGGAGAATTTGAAAGCATCTGTACAAAATGTACAAGAATGGAATCCCACGTTGCATCGGCCACAACCTTCACCTCTGCTATTCAAATTTAGACTAAAACTGTAAAAAACAAAAAAGAAATTTAAAATAAAATAAAACAATACAACAAATCTTTAACGGAGCTGGTTTTAGACGTCCGCTCCGATGAGGTTTAACAGAATCCTCTGTTTAAAGGCTGCAGACTGAACGGGAGGAAAGTCTGTAAATTCCCACCTAAACTCCCAGTTTAAGGCTCTATGAAATGTGTAGGAACCTGCAGTGAAGGAGGAGACAGTTTCCAGTTACAACCTGAGGGTCAGCACGGTGTGAATACGACGATCACATCTTAACATTTAAAGAAAAATGTCATTTCTCGTCACCTAATGCGGTTCCCTTTGACATTTGCTGGTCTGTTTATTCTTTTCTATTAGCTGTGGCAGGATCCACCGCTGTGGAGCTGAATAAACGGGAATAATGGGGATAAAGCACCAATAACATTTATGGATCTGTGGAAAACGAGCAGCAGGAAGCCCGCTGTGAAATAACAGATGAAAGACTTAAATTACGCCGACTGTCCTCTAGAATATTAAAACACTAAAGCTTCGTATGAGTCATCAATTTTCTGCATTTCTGAAGCTGCTCCCTTAGAAGAACATTGCATCAGATCGTGTTTATCAGCAGAAATATTTAGAAATTATGGAATCACGAAATGTGTTTTTCCCCCCTATTGTTCTGAAACAGTGAGTTCATAAAACTGAATCAGAAACACGAGTTATCCCAAAATGTTCTGATGACACAAACTGCAGGTTAAAATGTTTGAAATTCCAAATACTCAGAAAAAAAACAATTAAAATAACAAAACAAGCATTAAAAGAGATTTAAACCAACATTTAAATTGACAGACGCACTAATAACAGGCGTGCTTCATGAACACAGAGTGCAAATAAGGAAAAACAAGAAAAAGAAGTTGAAGACAGGAAAAGATCATTTAACAGTCTGTCATCAGACTCCATGCAGCACATTTTATACATTTAAAGAAATCATCTATAAAGAAGTGTGACATGAGACATTAAACTCAGTCAAACTTCTGATGAACTGTTTTTTTTTTTTACATTCAGAGTTTGATTTGTTTTAAAACTTTACAAAAAAAAATCTTTTTTTAATGGCTTCAACCCTGTACCATTCTTACTTTAATAGGTTCTAATGAAAAGCTTAAAAAGAAATATTGATCCAAGTGCGTTTCACTTTCAACAAAACCTCCGGGTGACGTTGATGAGAAGGAGCTTCGGCCACATCAGAGGCTTTAAAGCAGATGTTCCTGCGAGATGTTGGAGCGAAAACTGGACGACTTCCCAGGACTTTTTTTTTTTTTTTAAACTCGTATCAAGATGGAGTCCCGTCTGACCTCTGCTCTGCGTGGCGCCGGCGCCGGCGTCAGGGTTTCTGCGAGTCGTACTGCTGGTAGCGGTTCAGTTTCTCCGGATCGTTCGAGGCCATGTGGGTGAAATCCTGGAAGATGTCCTGGTAGGTTTCATCTCCTGGGAAGACAAGGAAAGCTGACGTCAGCAACAGCAAAATCCCAAAATAAAGATATGCAGCCGGTTCTAATATTCAAACAAACACCCTAACATATCACAGCACGCTGCTGCAGCCAATTAGAATAAAATCTATAAGAAATTATTTGACCAAAATGACAGGAAGTCTAATTTACACCCTCATGAAACAGGATGTTACATACGACAGAGTTTGGAGGTCCATGCAGCGTCAACAAGAATGGAAAAAAAAGAAAAAGTTACCTGTCAGAGCGTCGGTGTGGCTCGAAATATGAAACAGAAAAACGAAGAGGAGTAAAGAAGAACAGAACAAGTAAAAGAGCCAGCGAGGAAACGGGAAGTCCACTCGGAAAGAAAAGCCCACAGACGGTTGGTTTTTATCAACAACTGTATTGCTTTTAAAGTGCAGGAGTTTCTGTACAAAAATACAGTTGTGTTGGCCTCGGCACCCCAAAGAAAACAAAAAAAAACAAGAACAGAAGAAAAGGCACAAACTCTGCGGAGGAGAGCGGAGGGGAAGAAAAGCAAAGTACAAAACAGAGAGAATTACAGGAGAAGAGGATGAAATGAATATGTTACACTGACCAGTGGTTCTCAATCCGGATGAGCTTCAGGAAACAATTCCTTCATTTTAGTTTTTTTAATTGTTTCTTTATAACACCACATAAAAGTGACAGAGTTGTTTAAAAGCCTAGATATATTTTTGAGGCAACCCTGAGATTAAAAACCACTGCTCTGCACTTTTACTCGTCAAACAACTGAATCAAAGGACCAAATAAAAGAAAATAACAGAGTTCTCCCGTACATTCATTACACCTGAATATCTGCCCTCATTCACCAGCTGATTGGAGACAAAAACAAAGTGATTCCTCCCGCAAAGAGAAGACCCAAAGATCTTCTGAGTGACACGAAGCAAACATGAATCTGCTACTTGGAGACAAAAGCCTCCCTTAAACACCCTCGCTATTGCTGCTAATGTACAGTAACTGGTGCTGATCTTTAGAACAAGAAACACACAAAAAAAAGATTATTCCACTTTGTAAAACATAAATGAAAAGAATCAAGTTGTTATTACTTTCCTGCAGCAGCACAAACAACAGATATGTGATTATAGTGCGGCCTCTTGTGGTCAGAACAAGGACCCAAAGCACAGCAGACTGAAAAGCCCCTCAGGGGTTACAGGAGAAATACAATTTGAGGTTGAAATGACATTAAATTTAAATGTAAATGTCTGATTCATAAACGTTGGACGTGATTTAGATAAAACACTGAATCTTATTGATGTTTTTGAATATAAACTCCTGATTTGGCTATTTGCAGGCAGTCTCTAAACCCTCATCTACGTTTGGTGCTTCCATCTGTTATCCTGTGAAAACTGAAACCCACACAGAGCACAACACCTGCTGCACACAGACACCAAAGTTACTGTGAAACATCAGCATAATGCATACTACAACCAGACGTAAACACAGGAGCAGGAAGGTGAAGCCACAGTGGACGAGCACCTCCTGGTGGATGGGACATTTTCTTGACAGAATAATAAAAATACACTTCTGATCATTTTTAGCAGGGGTTGATTCTTGTTGAATACCTCTTAGCTTGCTGCTATACGTTCAAATATGCATTTTAAAATATGCTTAGTTTCAATTATTACACTGATTAACAGTGCGACAGCCTGAAGCAACACAACATGAAGGCACCCAAAAAGAGACATTTAGGCTCCAGTTTTGGACAACAGAAGTTAACGGAGTTGCTTTATCCGTCCTTATGCTGTGAATTTGTGCGTACGGTTTAATACACTGATGGAACAGATTCATACGACCTCAAGCTTTATTTCTACCCGTGATCCCAGGAGTTCTCTCTATGATTCACTTGTCTGTAAGGACAGTCTCTGCACACTCAGGGATAACTGCACTCGCTCAACCAGCAGGGGGCGCCGCTTCTCTTCCCATTTATTCAAAGTGCTCTGAAGCCCTCCTCAGGATGAGGCAGGATGAGCTGAAACTCTGTCAGCAGCATGCTCATCTCATTACACATTCTCTCTGAAAATCTAGGTTTCTTCTTTTTTTTTTAAAGCTCACATCTGATCCACATAAATAAGCTAAAAAAATAGTTTTTTCACAGTTACATCTGTTTCTAGACTATTGCACTTACTGACATATCTGAACAGAAATCCAGTAACATTCCAGACAATCACTGCAGCGGCACGAAAAGGCCTTTCTTCTTACAATTTCAGATTTCTTGTGGTTTCAAGCAACAAGCAAACACACTTAACTGACTATAATCAAGACAAAATCTTTATGCACAGAAAAGAAAACCCTTCGACCGAACAGGAAAAACACAGAGTCCCTGCGTCACTCATCCCCGTGCAGCCAGAGTCTCCGTCTGATCTAACCTCTGCTTATTGTGTCAAACACAGACTAGAAACAAATATATGAATCAGCATTTACAACATGTACAGTAAGAAAAACTATAGTACAGATCCAAGTTATTTTATAAAAGAAAAATGCTCTAAAATAGATTTTTTTTGTTTGTTTTCAGACCAAGCAAGTAAAAACAGCAAGATGCATCAGGTTTGAACAATAAAACAAGTAAACAGGTCCTGAAAGGAATTAAGACTTCAAATTAAACCCATGCAGATACAAGAAAAGGTACAGAAGTTGCATAACCATCAACGGGAATGTGCATATCTTTTGACAAGTCAATTGAAAATGAGTTTATAAACAAACCACTCTTTGTATCATTCAGAAGTCTGGATTATTATTATTATTATTTATTATTGTTATTATTATTGCCACAAACTGGTGGATATGAGTCTCTGAGGTCTGAGAGTCACTGTTTTTTTTTTTTTCTTAACCAGCTGGTATAAATGATAGAAAAGTCTTTGAAACAAACAAAAACCTAAAATCTAAACTTAAAAAAATAAAGACCAACGAGCTCAGCGTGACTGTTCCTTTAGGTTTTGTGCGATATCACAAACTAACAGTCACGTAACAGAAAAGCTGCTCCACTTTGGAACAAATCTCTTCATTATAGATCCGATTTGATGGCTTATCATGTTAACTTTGTCCAACACCTGATGTTTCCAGCAGCTGGAAGAACCGTCAGACTGAGCCGAACCAGCTGAGCTCAGGTCAGTCAGTCGTTACAATCGAGGGGGGGGGGGGGGGCGGTGCCTTTTGCTGATAAGTNGGGGTCTCTTTAAGAGAACTTGTGCTAATTTGTGAGTTTGATCTGATCTGAACCCAGCTCTAAGCTCTCCGTCTCTAATCAGACTCATCCAGCTGCAGGCTAATGAACTCCTGCATGCACTTTCTGTACTGCATCTCGGTGGGGCTGTTGGAGTTATATTGACCTGATGGGTTGTAGGGCCCCTCTGCCTCCCGCATCTCCTCATTCATCTTGGCCAATCGCAGCCTGAGGATTGAAGGAAGAAAACAGGAAGTTACAGGCAGATACAAATATGAAACAGACAGGAGAATGGCTTCTTTATAAAATCAACAAACAAGCATCTGATAACACACTACTGCTTATTAAAAGGGTCACAACATAAAGAACATCAATATCTGGAGATAACATCTCAGGAATAAATGCAGCCCCATTTCAAAGTTTTAAAGAAAAAAAGGAAGCTCACAATGTGACAATATCTGCATTCGCTGCCTCCACTGCTATGCTCAGAGGTGTCTTCTCATCGATGTCTGCTGCATTTTGATTCGCCCCTCTTTTCAGGAATAAGCACACTTGCCTGGAAGAGAAAAGCGAGTTAGTTGCAGCCCCTGTGTGGCAGAAGTGGTGCGACGGAGGAGGAGGACGTATAAACCCACCCTGTGTGCCCCAGCGTGGTGGCGTGGTGCAGCGGGCCCCGGCCCTGAGCGTCCTGCTGGTTCACATTTGCTGCGTTTTGGAGCAGAAACTCACACGTGACCAGCGAGCCCTGAAATTAACCAAGATTAACAGTTCGTTTGCACAATGAGCGATCATTACTGATGCATTTTTACACATTGGAAATGAAGCACAAAAATGACTTGATTATAAAAAAAAAAAGGTCACCAAATTAACAAAATCTGATAACCTAATTGAAGACAAAACACTAATAAAGCGGCTGGGTTTCCTGTGGTCATACTAACCCCGTGCACCGCCATGATGAGCGGCGTCTTTTTGTCCTCCTCTGTGTTGACCCAGTTAACCTCGGCTCCATGGGCCAGCGCCTCGGCCATGTCCGGCAGGCTGTGGGCGCACGACGCCCAGTAGAGCTGCAGACCCGGGCTGTACTCCTTAGGCTCGTAGAAAACCACCTCCTTACAGGGGGATGGGGGCGGGAGCGTGGCGGGCATGGGCAGAGGCTCCGCTGCTTCTAGAAAACGAAGGGACAGATCTGTGCTCAGGATTTTCTCTTTTGCAAACGTGGTTTCCATAACTGTTTGGGAAAATACTAATTTGAGCAAATATTAATACTAACCTCTGACATTCAGTATAAATATAAATACATGAAACTGTTCGGCTTTATAAACACCAGAAATGTTGTTTTATCAGTGTATTGTCATCCAATAAACAGCATTTATCCCCTAAAACAATAAATATACTTTCTGAAACTTGTATATTAGCTCATTAGTATTTGTCTCCTATAGCATTAGCATCGGAGCTTAAACACTTCTGGTACTTTTTAAGGTCTGAGATTCAGCCTTTTTTCATTTCTCAATCCTTTAAGATGCTGATCTTGAAAGGCAAGGATGTGCCGTACCTGCATCTGCCAAGCTGTTACTGGACGGTGTGGTGGCCAACATCTCCCTGCTCCCATCAGCACTGTTCTGAATGCCACTGTCTTCTCTTTTCACTGGAAAACAAAGCGTCTGAATCACTACGTGCAGAAGAATGTGTTTCTGTTACCGGCTGAGATGGTTCAAATAAAAGGAACACCTTCCAGCTGATTTGAGCCAAAATGATTTTAGGACATAATCAAAAATGCCCTCTCTATGTTAACTGATCTTTTTTTCAATAAATATATTTACTACTTTTATACAATGAATAAAGATTTCTCCAGCCTGATTACCAGAAGCAGAAGGCATTCCTGATATTTTTACCATAAACAGACAGAAAGAGACCTTGATGACAGATCCCCTCCATCACCTTAAGAGCCAGTCCCCTAAAAACACAAAATATGACGACGCAGGTACAAGTGCAAATACCAAACACTAACCAGAACAAAATAAAAAGTGTGAGTGAAACACCGCCCTCTTTCACAGGAAGATGTTATGTTCTGGCACAAGGGTCTGTCAGAAGGTCCGGACAAGGAAGGAACAAAGAAGTGGATAAAACCCCAGAGAGGTACATTCGAATGAAAAGGCGGGGAGGGGATGGAAAGCAGGCAAAGCACTCAGCTTTTAGTACTTACTGCTCCTGAGCTTGTAGGAGGTGTCAAAGTAGGAGAAGAGCGAGTCAAGCTCATCAGGACAGAAGAGAGAATCGCGGCGGGCCTCCGTGCCGCTGGCAGCAGCTACGCCAGGGACGATGGGAGTTTGGATATTACAGGGCGGTGGTGTATATAAAATGGTTGGGGAGGTTTGAGGTCAGCGGCATGAGCAGTGGGAATTAGTCCAGAAGCACAGAGCAGCCAGGGGAGGAATGGAGAGTGTATGAAAGGGGGGAGAAAGAAGAAAGCAGGGGAAGGGAACAGATGGTTAGACTACAGGTTCAGCTAACGCTGGAAGAGACAGACTACGAAAAGCAATGTGAAGGCAAAGAGGGTTCAGACATATGCTGTTCACAGTGAACATCCAGTATGTCGATGGAGTACAAATATCACGAGGCAAATATTGATCATGCAGCGTTTTTTTCTTCTTCCGTCTTGAAGCTGCAAAGTTTTGTGTCTGAAGAAGTGCAAGAAAATGTTCCGATATCTATAGTTCAGTTTTTATAACCAGCTCAATCTGTAATGTGGAAGAATAACCAAATCATAAAAAGTATTAATGCAGTGCATAAGGAGGGGAAAAAAACACATTTGTTATGCACTTACCTGGCTGCCCTGACCCGTGAGAACTCGGCTGAAGTTTTGGTGTGGGAGGAGGCGGTTTTGGAGGCAGGTGCTCAGAGCTGCTGCTCAGTCTCTTCTCCTGTTTGCTCAGAGACACCACTTTGTTTCGAAGCTCCTCGTCTGACGGCCGGCGAACAAACCGACGATCCACGTATTTGGCTTTGATGTAGGCCTCCACCTCATGTCTGTAAAAAAAAACACGTTTGATTCATCAGGTTTTGGCGACTTCCTGTCATGTACTGTAACACCTGAAGAAAAGGAGAAATCTACAGATATGTTGGTGTAAAACTATCTATACTATATGCTCTTTGTAGTCGTGTACCTGGGGTCTCCTGGCTGCGGCTTCCTGGCTCCCAGCTCCTCTCGCCGAGCTTCATAGATCTGGTTGATCACTTTGTTTCCCAGCTCACACATCAACTGCAGAATGTGTCAAACAGAAAGAAATGCTGTCAGTGCATTACAGAGAGCAAAGAGTGGAACAAGAAAAGCTGTCAGCACTTTGCTTAAAGAGAAACTCTGAAGTCAAGATATATGAAGAAAAGTTTATGAACAGTTCTGCACAAACAAAGCCACTCACCTTGAGTAGTTCTGGCTCCCATGTATCCAGAGTCAAAGATCGAACCTTAGAGAAATGCACTCCCAAACTCCTGTAGGTGAAACAAATTAAATTAAGATATCACCATGCTTTCATTACAGAAGAGCTGAAAGGTAAATCCCTTTAAAGGTCGTTACACCTTTAATGCATTAGTGGACTTGAGGTCATAGGTTTTATGGGATTTGCAGCATTAATTATAAAAACTATTTCCTTCATATAGGGGCACTGTAGTTATCTGATAAAAAGCTGCTGTAATATTTTACTTGTAAATAAATTCACAAATGATGTGTAGTGTTTCAATTGTGTTTTTCTGTTCAGATTATGACATCTCAGTCTTAGATTTGTGACTTCAAAGAAATTAATATCTATACCTTCTGTGAAAGAACTAGAAACCCTAAGACAGTACACACACACACGCCGTCTAAATTTGAAAAGCTACCAAAGCCACGCTGCTTATTGGAAAGCAAAACAGAGGCATGAAATCTGCCCAGATGATTATTGCTTCAAACTGAGAGCATGGGAACTGACCTGGGCGCTTTTAACCCGCTTAAACTTTAATTAACTTCACTCTGAAAAGTAATCAGAGAGGTCACAACATCCTCAACAGACTGGGAGTTTACATAACAGTGACTTTTCATTTCAGAAATCCCTGAAGACCAACATTGTAAAGAAGCCTTTCACACCATGCTATTAAGGAGTTTTTTTTTTTTTTTTACCCAAAGCTAACAAAAGCAAAGATAATTAAATTATTTCTATTTTCAATTAAATTGAACTCCACATGAACTATTACACAATTCTGGAAATATAAACCAAACATACCCTAAGTGTTCACTTTGTTTATTTCATTAGTTTTTTTCTGGAAAAAATGTTTATTTATTTGTAATCATAGTTTTTTCCACCAAAATTTAACACTTTTTTCCATTTTCCTGTGCAGTATTTCAGTTTAGAGCCTTATTTTTCTATTTCCTCTGGTTACTGTAGAAATTTAAGGACAACTTTTGTGTCCCTGTGTTCCTAAACGACACAATAAAACCAGGTGTGTTACAAGCTGCAGAGGGGTACCTGTGAATGCCGGAGCACTGTATGCAGAGGGTGATGCCCAGATTGATGCTGGCCCAGCGGGGATCCGGCTGACCGCAGTCGCAGCAGCAGGAGTTGCCGGGGATGGCCAGGACCTTCTGCAAGGCGCTCTCTCCTTTCAGTGACCTCTCCTTGGGCTCCCCGCCGGAGTCCAGACTCCCTGTTGATGTGGAGGACTTCCTGTCCAGCTTCTGGCACAGGAAAGAAAATGCTCAGTCTCCAAAATCGATAGACTTTATAACACAAGATAAAATGAAACGTGAGTCTTGTGGGAGAAAAACTGATAAAGACGGTTTTCCCACATTTCCCCCTATTTACTTGATTTTCTGGTGCCTCGGTGTACAGTTACAGCATGTAATATTTAAAGTCGCTGCTGCCACACTGATTCGTCACTCTTTATGCTTTAAAAGATCCACTCCAGTCAGTGCCGGCGCTCCTGGGTTTTACCTCGCCGTTGTCTCCCTTGTCGCGGAAGGCGGTGGCGATGCTGTTCTGCACGGCTTTGATCCAAGCTTGTCGCAGCTTCTCCGAGTCTGCCTGCATCATACAGCTCCTTCAGGGGCACAAAAACATCACACAGCAGCTGTCAGCTAAGAGACAGGCGTGTTCGTGTCTCTCTGGTAGACGGTGGATACACTGCTGCTCTACAGTTTCATCATTTTTCCCGTTTTTCAGCTGTTTTCCGGAGTTCGTTGGATTGTTTCAGTGACTCAAACTTACTTTGTTGGTGAAACCACTTCAAAGCAGAAGCGACGCTCGATGTCCTCACAGTGTTTGACTGTGCATAGTCTCAGGTCTTCCACCACTACTGTTGGGTTGTCCTGAGGGGACAGCACAGGGTTCCTTCACATGCTCCACATTGAAATTTAAAACTAACTTTTTTTTTGTCAGTTTCAGACTATTGTAGTTGCATCAAACTACAAGGATTTTTTGTGAATGTTTAGTCAATATAGTCAATTTTGATCAATAAATGTTGATTTGTTTCCATTTATTTTCTTTCGCAAATTCACGTGATGTTTTTGGGCCACTGCTTCAAAAATGTAGCACAAGCAGTAGCTTCTGGGGATTTACAAAAAGTAAAAAAAAAACAGGCACAAATACAGTACAAACAAATGTGTTTATCTATCTCTGTGCAAGCATTTTTTAGAATATAATGGATGCATTTCACTACAAAAACAGCACATTTTTGCACGGAAAAGTGGTTTTCTGCACACAATGCAACTGTTTACAGTATTTCCTAAAACTAAAACTGTGGCAGAGCACTAAATATACTTGGAGGGACAGCTGCGAAGGAACTCAAAAAAAAAAAAGCAGCATATTTCCCTGTGGTTGGTGGGGAGAGTCACTTGACATACCTTAAATTTCTTCTGGTAAACTAGCTGATTGTTTTGGATGGAGAACCAACGTCTGAAAGGAGATCACAAGTTTATTAGGAAAATCCCACACAGCTGCCTGAAATAACCCACTCTGACATCCTTTTGGTGTGGTGTGAAGCTACATTTTTGTAGTATAATCTGATGAAGACAATAAATAAAGAATTCTCTGTACAGGAGATTTCACAGACAGCTGCAACGTGAACGTGGCTTCTGAGATGTTAAGAGTTCAACAAATGTTATCACTTCTTAGTTACTTCTAAGTTAGTTTTTAACTAACGATGGCACCTTTACTTGTATCACTGCTTCTTGAGTTTTTATAAACAGCCAAATGAAAATTCAACATCTGGAATCAACTTCCCACTTTTCTTATGTCCTTAAGGTTGAAATAAGATGTAAAACAAAGAAGCCACATTTAAACAAAACACTAAAGAACCCAACATGCTTTATTTTGATTATCACAATGGTATTAATCACCCAAATCTCCCCAAGTTGGAACTAACTACTGTTAAATTGAGACATTCAGAAGGCTTCAGATTAAACAACAATACCTGTTCCATGTCTTAAAGGCGTTACTCGCCCTCTTAAAGAGATAACCCTCCATGGCGATGCCATTGTCAGCGTCCACATTGTATTCCAGTTTGGTGTCATCATTTGAGAAGTCCTGATATTCATGACAGGAAAAGAGAAGAAAACAAAGGCAGAAAAAAAGACATTAAACAACTTATACAAGATAAAACCGTGACAACCTAAAATCATATTTAATACTTAAGATCAGAGGAATTAGCTGTAAACATTACAGGATGTTTAGAGCTGAATGTGGCTTTAGCCCACATGTGGATTTGTTTTTAATTTGCATGAAGTTACAGACACATCATGCGTCTTTCTCTCAGTGACGCTGCTGTTCTGCTGTAACTCAATCCCATGTGCTGTCATGGGACCGCCCCTTGAGTAATTCAAGCTGTAACTACCTGAGCTGCTGTCACACGCTCTCCTCACACTCTCAGAGCCGTCTCAGCTTCGAGTGACTTTGTCCACCGTGTGTGTGTGCGCGTCCTCGTGGAGTCAGTTTACTCCAACGTCAGCGTCTCCACGGCAATTACAGCTCGACGCGTCGGGCTCGGTTACTGTGACGACCAGGGGAAGCATCCTATCTGCTGTCCTTCCAGAACCATCCAAACACTTTCCCAAAGTCACTCTGAAAAACTGGCACCCAGCAGCATTTCTGAAGTTTTAACAAATAGGAACCAAACTGCTCTGTTATTGGATGGTTGGGTTTTTCTTCTCAACAATTCTCCACAAGGAGAAAGTGACAAATACGTTCTTGTCTATTATTTTATGTAGGTTTGAGAGCAACTTTAAAATCACCTAAATATGGCCTGTTCCCATGAGCCCTGGGATGTCCAACAGACAACCACATATTACAAATAAGTCTACATGAGACTCAGAAAGATAAAAAAACATCTTAATGTTGATCATTTTGCTAGCCGGCTGGAAATGACCTCAGAGATACAGCGG
>NC_051453.1:8524137-8562228 GCF_001649575.2 Kryptolebias marmoratus | reverse complement strand
GGGGGGTGACAATGACCACCACTTCCTGTTTATTTCCTGGACAGCAACATGATAAACACAAACATTCTTCTTATAAACTCATATTCTGACCTGCACTCTGCTCACAGAGGACTTTTTCCTTTTTCCCCCTCATTCATTAAGTACTGCTGTCCAATGATCTATCTAACACTGACTGTTTTCTCAAACGGCTTGTGTGTTTCAAGCAGGATTAAATCACTGTGTGCTTCATCGTGGCCTCTCAGAGTCTCTTTTTGATCTGGAGCATGACTGATTGTTGTCTGACTGAGCCTTCACACCCTCTCATTGCCAGAATCTCTAAATGCAATCAGAGAAAAAGCTGACCGAGTTAACATCTTTTTCCTATGGAGCTGTGGAGTAACGTGCACAGACATACACACAATTTCCCAACACGACATGGACTGGAAAGTCGAGTTATTTTGGTTGCACAACAGGAACAAATGTGTCTGTATCAAACATTTATATTTTTTTTTTTTACTAGATTAAGCACACAACTGGAAAGCCACATCAACAATTACTCCAAAAACAAACTTAATAGACAGAGAAGACAGGGACCAGAGCTATGGCATGCACACGTGCATTCATTCCATGCTGATCATAAATCCAAAACATTAACATTAATTTCTGATTCTCTTGTTTCAAATATTGGCAGACTTTTTTCTGAGACCCTCTTGTCTTAGAAAATCATTTTAACCTGCTGACAAAGACCTAAAAACAAAATAAAAATGAAACTATACAGCTAGAAGGCTGCTGACCTTAGACACACGGGGAAGTGTGAACAATTACAGTCCAATGAGATAAATGAAGACAAGAGACAGCAAAGCATCAAAACACTGACATCACACCAGCAAGTCACACTTCTTGTATAAGACACTGACGACAAAAAGGCTTCAAAATGTTACATGCTGCGATATCAAAACGTTAACACTGATGCATGTGTTCATGAGGTAACAGACAAAGGTGCAAATATCTCCACAAACACTGCAGTGCAGTCTCTTTATCATGTGCTGAAGAGGAGATGAAGGGCCGAGGAGAGTGGGGTCACAACACACAAGTCGGATGGAAATCAATGCATCGACTACGTACGGAGGTCGACCTCCAGGCACAAAAGTTGCGGAAGTCTGGCAAAATGTCAACATCTGTCACCTCCTAAAATGTCACAAACAGCAAGAGAACCACACAGAGAGAGAAGAATTTTGTTTTTCTGAGGCTAAAACAAAAAGGAATCTTTCGTCCGAGGAAGGAGAAACTTAAAACCGATGAAGCAAAACCAAACAAACACTAGAACTACAAGCAGACATGGACAAAGTGACGTTGTCACATGCACTGCAGCGTACAAACACCTCTAATCTTCTATTAGATGAACTCACCAGATACCAAACATAATGAAAACGGCTGAAAATCTTCATTTGTCACAAGCTTTTCTTGGTGGCTAACTGGGATGTGTGTGCTCCCCGTAAGGCCGATAAATGATCAGAGTCTCAGAGCCTCTCTGTGTGACATCTCAGTGGCTGCAGTCACTTCAAGCAGCGTGGCTCGTCTCTTCCACATCCCCTCACCTCCTCCTCTCCTGCGACTGAGTCTATCAAAACACTCGTCACAGCCTCAGCTGCTGCTCCTCCTCCTCCAGAGGACCCGTGCTCTGAGCAAAGGTCACCCTGTGTGTGTGTGTGTGTGTGTGTGTGTGTGGGTGGGGGTGTGTTTAAGAGATGCTGGTTTGAGTCTTCGGTTAGAATAATTAGGTGGACCACAGAGAGTAGCTTGACCATAAAACATTCAGCAATTATGTTAGTCCAACAGTTGTGCGCTCTGCTTTGCCTTCAGCTCGACTGAATGTACTGAAAATGTGCCGAGTCCGATCCTTTAACATGGACCGAAAAGCCTTTTGTTTCTTTATATAAAACAGGAGAAATGCTCAAGTGAACAGCAGGTCTTTAGGTTTCTTAAAGCTACCGTGACTTTGTCCTGCTCCATTGTCTGAGTGTTTCTGCTGAATAATGCACACAGGCAGAGAGAGAGCATACTAAACACAACCTCAGGACCCTTTTCAACTCCCAGGAGGATTAACAGGATGAGAACAGCAATTATTTAAATTCAGACAACAATAGATGGACTAAAATGGCAGAAAACAAACTTAAAAATGGGAAATATGATGAATCAGTATGAATAATTATTTGATTAGTGAAACGAAAACTTTAGCATCACTCCAAGCTACAAGCAGCACAGATTCTGATCCATGACAAAACTTTTGTAAACTGGCCTGTAAGAAATAATTAGCCCTTTAGGAGAGATGAATTCTACAAAGGCAAGAGCTAAAATGATTTGTTGTAAAAAAGAGAATGCATGTTACATTAGGGGACAGTATAAATACAATATTTTGTTTCAAAAAATAAGCAAAAATGATTTTTTGTTCGTTTGAAATGCTCATGAAACTGTCTCGTACTGAAAATAGTACCAGAATGTATGCTATTTTTAACTGCTGGCATACGTCTCATACGTTTCCCAACAAGAAAGGACAAGATAACAGAAAACGTAAGTGATAAGGATGCTCCTCCTGCAAAAATAGACTGATCACCATCTGTGAGTAACAACCTGCCCGAGCATGAATAAACCATGTGAAGTCATGTACAGTGAGAAATTATGATGTAAAAACACGGTGAACTTGGTTAATTAGCTGCTGGAAACTGTGACGTGCTAACAACATGCAGAAGAGCATGCATGTCATCGAATCATGCATACCGTCTGTTTAATCTTGCGCTTATCCAGCTTACGCCAGCCTTTAAAAATGATGTGAGCAGCAGAAATGAAGCCTGACCTTGGGACAGCTGAGTGTGGTGGACATTCATGCAGACGTTACAGTGAAGTGACAGTGAAGGGACCGAGGAGAAGAAACACAGCTTACCTGCAGAGCAGCCTAAAGCGAGCAGAAGGAAAGATAATGGAGGAAAAGAGGAGACAGTTGGTTAAAAGCGTCTGTGAGGATGCAGCCAAACATAAAGACTACAGAAGACAATAAGCATCCAGCTAAACTGGGGAAGGGGAGGTGGGGAAAAAGTTGGAAACTGGCACACATTCTATAACTAAGTGAAGTAGAGGGATAAGAGAGGACTGGATTAAAAAAAAATGTAAAAACACGTAGGAGACAGAAGAAAGGATTTCATAAGAGACATTTCAGAAGACCAAAAGGCGTAGAGAATAAGGGAAGCTCAGAAAACACCAGCTGGGTGAAGAACTAACACATGCTGACTGTAGTTAATGATGCTGTGTGATGTCCAAATAAAGTTAAGAGTGAATAATCAACCCATGCTGCAACACAACAGCCCACATGATGAATTACTTTTATCCCTCTGAAAGTTCATCAAATTGTAAAAAGCTGAAAAATGAAGCACGGAGAGGAAATGTGCCAGAACTAATTCAGAAGTAATAACGGTGAAAGATGTGAGAATAAGATCTGTTGAAACCAGGGTGGAAATTAAAGCTGGCAGAGTTGCTAAACAGAAATGGAAGTGCGCTGAAACTGAGCCCGGCTTGTTTGGAAATGCGTTCCCGTCAGCTGTCAATAATGCATGGGCGTGGAGCTGAGACCGTCCCGCAGGCTCGCCTTACACCTGCGCCACATACTACGGTAAGTTCGGCTTACCGTGGGTTCCTTTAAGAGATCTGGTTCAACTAACCGTTACAATGAGGAATCGTGTTCAGTGATACTACGAAGGTGGACATCCACTCGATAAGTCCACCCAGGATTTGTAACTCTGGGTCTCTGCGTGTTCACGTAAAAACAGGTGGAGCTGCATCAGAGGACCGATCACAGTCACCAACTGGAAGGAAAGCAAGTCGGGGGGGTCGTACGGTGAACAGACCAATTAATAAGCTTACAATACTGAGGCCACATCATTAAAACAGAAGAAGTAGATTATTGTTTCATTGAATTAACATACTGCAGATGCTCCCCTTTATTAAAACCTCATGAGGAACAAAGATTATATATATAGGCAGGCTTAGTTTCTATAATGCTGCATTAAAAGTGTTAGTTAACTCGTGATTCTAACCAGGTTTAAAAACATTTTATAAAACCTCTGTAGTGGATTTTATCTTTATTATTCTTTGTAAGGATGGAGATCGGTGGAGAGGCAGTGCACTGACATGTGTGATCTCTAATCCAGCAATCAGTATTAGAAGTTGTCGAAGTGACAGACCCAGGTAAAACGTAAATCAGCTTTGTGACAGTGAAAATCCCAAACTGAACCTTTAGTTACCTCGATAAGCCACTAATCCTGCTCCGTAGTCCAGGGGACTGAGGGTGGAGTACTGCCTCCATTCACTTCAACCACATATGTAGACTTGACTTGTTTTTTTTTAATTCACTCTAATTCTTGTATACATTTGTATTTGTAAACAGATTAATAGCTGACTAAAGCAGCAGTGACTGAAACCAGAGAAACTGACAGTCATTAAGTTACAACACATGTAGGATGGAGCTTTATTATGATGACCACTAAGAAAATGAGTGCAAATGTGTCAGCAGCTCAGACAAAACAGGCTGTTATTCATGCTTTTTATCCCCATTTGTGCTGCCAAATGCTATTTGTGTAAACACTTTTTCTTTGGATGAATTTTCAGCACCTTTCTTTAAGACCGAAGGATGACGGGACAGTTTTGTGGGAGTGTGTGCACCTTTTGTTGAATGGTTGAGTGCTTCTGCTCCATGTCCCTCTTCTCTTTGGCAGCATCCACCACCAGCTGGTCCAACTGCAAGAGATGGAGGAGCAAATTAGTCATGCTCACAAAACTGACTGGTTGTCCATATTTAATTCAAAACACAGAACAGCTTAAGCTTTTTTTTTTTTTTTTTGAGGCGTTATGAAAAACAGAGAAAAGAAAGGCATAGCAATCAGAAAATCTAGTTGCTGAAAAGTTCCTCTTGTAAATTGGCCTACAAGGCTAAAACATACATCTTGAAAGTGAACTCCTGCAACTTTTTCCACCGACCAACTACGGCTTATCTGTGGTCGGGTCGCAGAGGCAACAGGTCCAGGAGAGAAACTCAGACCTCCCTCACTCCAGCAACATTCTCCAGCTCCTCCTTGGGGGATTCCAAGGCATTCCCAGGCCAGAGAGGATACATAATTCCTTCAGCAAGTTCTGGGTCTGCACCGAGATCTCTTCCCAGTGGAACGTGCCTGAAAAACCTCCAAATTGAGGCGTCCAGGAAGCATCTTAATCAGATGCCCAAACCACCTCAACTGTCTCCTTCTGATGAGGAGGATCAGTGGGTCTACTCCGAGCTCCCACTGGATGACGGAGCTCCTCATCTTAACTTCAAGGCTGAGCCTGGCTACTTTACGAAGGAAGCTCATTTCAGCCGCTTGTATCTGGGATCTCCATCTTACAGTCATGATCCAAACCTCATGACAAAAGGTGAGGGCTAGAATGTAGATGAAACAGTAAATCAAGATTTTTGCTTTTCAACTCAACTCTTTCTTCACCACGACCGATCAAAGGAATTCCCTCATTACTGCAGACAAGGCCCCAATCCGTTGATCCATCTCCTGCTCCATCCTACCATCACTTGTGAACAAGACTCCCAGACACTTAAACTCCTCCACATGAGGCACAGACTCACCCCCGACCCGTTTCCAGTTGGAACCATGGCCTCAGACTTAGAGGAGCAAACAAATAAAAAAAAAAAAAGAGCCTTGAATAAAGTGATGGAGGTCACAGGGCGTTGCTGAAAATGTGCCAGTTTGCCTCAAAGCAGTGAAATTCTTAACTAGGTCTCTTGATAGTCTGTTGCTGCAGCGTGACCTAAATCAGCATGTCTCCAGCCCCAAACACAAAAGAATCAGTATCTGATTGGAGGTCAGTGTTCACAGGGGGGGCTGCAGGATACATGTGAGGATGTGATGAGAAGGGTTCAAAGTTTCATCAGCAAACTGCATCCAGACACAGCTTGAAGTTTGAAAGCAGCTCAAAAGACTTAGGATTTGTCTTTAGGTCACTTAAAAATAAACAACAAATCCAAGAAACATGTCTGGAGCTTCTAAAATCAGGATAATTACATTTTACATTCAATGTTATCTTTAAAAAGCAAATTTAAATGATTCTGAAGTTATGTTTGTGCCTTTATTATGTGGGCTGCTGTGGTTAAACATGGTGGCTGCAAAATAAAAAGTAGAATGATCCCCCCTGAATCTGAAAGATCTATCTTGACTATAAAACACCTTGTCTTATTAAAAATAGTGGGTCAGCCTGGTCTGAGGCCCTAAAGACGTCCAAATTCATATACTGCACTTATTTATTAATGGCCTAAATTTTCCTATTCTGTAATTTAAAAGCTTTTTAACACATTAACACAAGTAAAAACACAACTCTGTGCTTTTTGTTTCCAGAAACCAAATTAAAAATAAATGCTGCTATCTGAGCGTTCCAGTGAAGGCAGAGTTGGAGGGGGGTGTTTGTTTAGAAATGAAATGGGTGGGCGACAGAGGGAGAGCAGAGCGGCCGACTGATAACATCAGATGAAAAAAATTTTTTCCTGTCCTGTTCAAACCGCACCGTCCAGCTGCTGTTTTCTGAAAAGGGCATGTGTGTTTTTATGAGCTCACCTCTTCTCTAACATCCACCTCGCCATCCTTGACCCCCCATGCTCAACAGTTTCCGCAGAAAATTGCCTCAGCTGTTCACGAATGTTGATGATTACAGACCACAGTGCCCTGCTTACATCACCCCGAACACGAAACTACAGCGACAAGCTTTATGACTCATGGAAAACATCCCTTTGACTGAACGCGCTCACTACACTGACATGTTCAGTCACAAGATCCTGCCCCATGAAATATATCTTATATTTGGAGAGAGCTTAACTGTTTCCATCAAGCTGGTAGAAAGGTAGCATGTTGGACATGAATCATCACAGTCATCAGTCCTAACCTTTAAAGCAACAAGCTGATGATGACTGGATTATATTTCCCATTTTAACTGTCTCATCTCCAACCCTGCTGTAACTTTCTGCCACTTATTTTAGTTTTTATGGTTAATATTAGTTTTATTGTCTCCTATTTGCATGTGAATCAACAATCACTAGAAAAGCACACTTTCTTCTAGCAGCTAACGAGCAAAATGTGCAGGTTGAAAGTGAGTGGTAAATATTCCCACTCCTGATGAGTTTCTCACAGGACACAGGTGTTGTTTTGTATTACCAGACCTGCTGGCAGCTCCTCCACATCTCCCTGCAGAGCCTCTCCACCTTCTTCAGCTTCATGATGAGGAGAAGTTGAAAAAAGCCCAGTCCTCTCGCTGCCGTTTCCCACAGCTCTGTCTCTGATCTTCCTCTCCTTTTGCTTTCCTCCAAATTCAGCGCGACAGGCTTGAAATCCACAGCGCAGCTCCACTCCAGTTGTTTGTCAGCTTGAAACCAACCCTCGCTCTTTCTACCCCCTCCCTCTTCATGGTCTGGGTCCTGAACTTGTCTTTTTCAATCGTCTCCCTTTTTTTTCCCCACCAATCCTCGCTTTGTGTTCAGTCCTTTGAGTTCTGCAGCCTCTGGGTTTACAGTCCGTGCCTTTCCAGTCACTCCTCGTCTTTTATCTCCTCCAGAAAACTGCCTCTTAAAGTTGGTCTCGTCTTTCTCCTCTTCTTTTTTCAGTCACTGTCTAGATACCATCAACATCAGATGTTTCCAGCTCTGAAGCAAGATGCTCTTCACTTCAAACAAACCTAAAAGATTTACAGCTTTGGATTTTTCAATCTAGCTTTCAAACAAGGTCTTTTCTATTTAAAAAACAAAAACAAAACACTCGGTGGTTCCTATTTTAGCTGTATCAAATGCCACAAAAATGTTTATGAGCTACACTTTTTCCCTCCAAAGCGCTCACTTCATTTCCTCTCTCTGCAGCTTCTTTCTTTACTCCCTCCGTCTTTCATGCAGAATCAAAAATGTCCTGCCTGTCTTACAGCTTCAAGCCTCAGAGTTGACACTCGATGTTCCACAAGTCGGAGCATCAATCTCCAGTTTCTGTGTCGTGCTCACTCAGCTGACTGTCAAACCCGGGGAGTCTGCCTGTGGGAAAACCCTTTTCCCAGTCTTCTGACCGGTTTCTTCCTCATTCCAGCAGCTCTGCTGTGATAATCATCTGAAAGTCACATTCGGGCTGCGCTCTGGCTCAGAGGGAGGGCTCTGTTTGTCAGAGGATGTACACAGATGGTGGCACACACACACATATACAAAAACACTGACAAAAAAGGCATATAAACAAAATGTGTGGGGTGAAGGCTGCCTGGAGGTGAAAGATGGATGTTAAACTGCAGCTATGATCAGGCAGAGGTTGTTTAGCCACAAATGGAGATTATTTATAATGTTTTGTCCAAATGTGCACTGATATATAAAGAAGGAACAGGAAACAAGTTTCACCGAGGAGCAAAGTCACACACACCGACTGAGTGATGATCTATCATTCTATAACATAAACAGGAAAAAAGAAAATGCTGTTTTTTGAGTTTCCCATCTTTGATTTTCAACCTCATCACTAAGCAAGACAAACTAATTCCACTGCTTTCTGTTATGTCAGGGTACAGCCAGAATCAAAGGTCCAAAAAAGCCTCAAATTGTTATCTTACAACAAAACTACAAGCGATGTTAGTGAGTAACTTGTGTATAAATTCAGAGGAGGTATTAAACAGTAAGCAAAGAGTATTTGGCCTTAAATAGAACAGCAGCAGCAGAGTTTAACACACGCTCTGTGTGCTGAAAGCAGTTCGTACCTGTCCTCCCAGCTGTTTCATTAGAGGCTGCAGTTCACTGAACAGGTCATAACCTTGATGGAAGAACGTCAGATGGGCGTACATGAAGGACAGCATCTGCAGAGAAGACGGCGGTCGTATTAACAGCCTCCCAAGCTCGACATGTTCGACTTTTTTAACTGTGATCGGAACTTACTGATTTCAAAATTTCAGATCTTTTCTTGGACTGGAGAACATTTATCTGGAAACAACAACAACAACATGAAAAGCAGGAAGACACGCAGCAACAGAAAACAGGAAATAAAATATGACACGGTCAATGAGAGATCTGGGAGAGAGACAAAGCAGAAAGAAAGTTAGAGCCAAGGATAAACATAAATAATTAAATAAAAAGATTAAATGAACAAAAATAACAAAGAGAGAAACCTGAAGTGTTAAATTAGTTATTAGTATAATTTATTCTGAGGGTCTATATTTTAGGTTCTCCTCTTTTTAAACACCAGGGGGAGCTCATTGTCTCACAATGTTTCAGAAATGAGCTTTTTGTCTCTCTGTGTAGCAGACTGTGCTGCTCATCAGGCCCAGCGGGAGGAAGTTCAAGGTTATTGCAGAGGAGGGATATGTTAAGCCCCTTTACATTTGCCAATAACTGTTTAATACAATAGAGTCACTCAGCGGGGCTAGTGATGCTTGTGACTACTGTAAATACTCAAGGGATCCTCTGAACAGTTCCCGAGTCCAGGGACTTGTTTTCTTGTGGCTACGAATCCACGGCCACCGCACTCGAATCCCTTTTTGTGGTCAACAGTAATTTCATGGCTGCAAGATGTGAGGAAGTTTGTGAAGCACTTGTAGTTCTAAAAAGATCTTAACTCCCATCGTTGGAAAGGAAGCTTATTTTTCCATCTCCAAGCCACAATAACATGCATCACAACTTTTACAAGTCCACTTCCATCTTTTGATTACATGCAGTTAGTAGTTGCGACTGGAGCTGCGCCGCCAAAGGACGGCAATTTAGTTGGACGAATGCAGTATGGGGTCAAGACTACACCCACAAGCAAAAGTTACAGTCAATTAGTCACTAATTGGATGTTTAGCCGTTGTAAATCCCTTCTTGTGGGATGGAAAGAATGGTGCACATTAAGTTTTAAATCTCTCTCTTGAGCCCGTGACACTTCCTTCTTGTCAAGCGTTTCAGACACAAACTCCCCACCTATGTCTGCATGTCACCACAGCTTCTGCTTCTCTGTGGCTTTTCTGCATTCGAATTTCAGGAATTGTTTTTTTTTTTTATGTCAAGGTTGAAAACTTATTGGTCATGTGACTGAACTGTTACCAGGTTACCAGTCTTTCCTCTTGCTCTATGTGGTCAGAATGGTAAAGGAGACATTTTCTTTTTTAAATGTCAAATCCAAGTATGGTAAACAACCTCTCGTGTACTTTTATTCCTCTTTCTGCCGACTTGCCTTTTTTAAACCATATACTGTGTAATTAAACAAAAACGCCACAAAACAATCGACGAAACATAATAAAGTAAAGCTAAAACCTGCGTTAAACGTTTCCTGAAAGCACAGCTGTAACCGTTAGCTGCCTTCTTTTAAAGTGCTGACGGCACCAACCAAAACTTTAAAGGAGACACATTTAAATCAGCTGAGCTAGCAGCTGGCTTAAAGATTTCCTGTAAGCGTGCTAAAAGGCGTGATAAAGACTCCACTAATTCCTCGCAGTCGGGCCTCGTTTTAAAAAGGGGGGTGATTATGCAGCGGGCTGAAGCAGAACGTTGGAGGGTTGATTAAAGATGTGATTTTGGGGCTGCACAGCTTCGTATGTTCGTCTGAGGAACAATTAAACAAATCAGCTGGCGGCTAATTAATCAGAAAACACAAAGCATTCATCTGAGCTGCTTCAGAGGATCCCGGACGCAGCTGATGTATTCGGTGATCTGTAAATGCTTCTCAGAACAAAATAATTGTTGCAAAATAAGAGCTCGTCTGCGTGTAAAAACGCTCCAGTTCTGCCTGGTGACATCTCTCTCATGAAATGGCAAATGCTGACAGCTGAGGACAAGAAAAGGCTCCCATGGTTCTCTTGTATACTTCCCCCTTTCTTTGTTTCCTCTTCGATTTATTTTAGATGATCTAATTAATGAGTCATGGAAAACATACCAAACATGATGCTGCCCAGAGTAAGAGCAGATAATACGACAGTAGGTGTTACTTTTTTATATCCGTCAGTGTAGGCGCCCATGTGAGGCTTCAAAGATGTGCAAATAAATTGGCATCAACATTAGTAGTTGAGTGTACATGATTCATTTTCTAAGTTAATATGCTGTCTCAGCACTTTGCTTGTTGTAAAGCCCTCTCTTGGTTCATTAAATCATCTATAGGTGTTTTATATCATTGTTTACGCTCTCTCACATGAAAAATAGCCATTTACCAACAACTTGTTTTCCTTAAATTCACTCATCTTTGATACAGATGAACAAGACAAGTGGATGGACATGACTACCATGTCAGAAATACCAGGATCAAACAGAGCTGTAGGTTATTTTTCTCACTGCTGCTTGGAGTGCTTTAGGTTTGAACTTGACCTTTTCTAGCTTCTTTGTTAATGCTGATGGCCGAAGATAGGCACCAGCTCCCTGTGACCCGGACATTTTGTTCTATTTAAAGCCTCGTTAGAAACTGCAACACTCTCAGAAACACAACGTCTCGATCAAATGGCTCTGCAAGCCTTGAAGTCTGTCAGAAGACACCCAGTTTGTACCTGTAAGACGTAGTCAAGGACGATGTGACGGAAGCACTTGCGCGTGGCAGTGAGGATGTTGGTGGCCTCCTCCACTTCATGCTGCTTGTTTCGAGGAGCCTGGGCGTTCTTGATAAGTGCCGTCTCCTTTTCCTCGCTGACTTTGTCGAACTGTTTCTTGGCTTCTTTGAACTTGCGTAGGTCACTGCAAAGGAAGAGAGGAAAACGGTCCATTTTGCACAGCCTTTAAGTAGATTTCACACATATAAACTGATCCATATCTTTTTTTTTTTGTTTGTTTGAACAAAAATGTTGACTAATTTTATGCTACATCCATTAAATGTGTAAACACAAGTCGACCTATCAGAGTTATGCCAAAAAGGCTCCATAAATAAAAACATTAACACAACTACAGAAATACAGTATTTTTTGTTATCTACAGCAGGGCGTAAAGGTGAGTTGTCAAAGGAAGCTACGCTTATCTTAACTATGAAAGAACTTGAGCATGGTCATGGAAAAAGAAGCTCACAAAGGGTCAAAGGTCATTCTATGAATCCCAGTGCCCCGGAAATCCCTAAAAGTGAAAACAAATATTCACTCGAACCTCTTGACCTGGCTTTTGTGAACGCCCCCAGTCAGCCTTACATGTTTCTCTGATGTTGTCAGCCAAGGAGATTTTTTTGTTTGGTTCTTGTTGTTTTTTTTTTTACATTTGAGGGTGGCCACTGACTCACTATAAGGGAAAATATATCCATAGCAGTATGGGTGTTAATAACGTGGGTGTTCAGCTTTGATGTGCCCGAGGCAAAAACTGTTAATCCTTATATGAAATAAACACATTCTGTAACTGCTTCCCAAAACTGTGAAATTCAGTCTTCTTTGTACTTTTATTTCTGCTGTCAATTACAAAAACACTTCAGTTTTTATTCCACATCTTTTGCATCAACGTCAAATGTCCATGCTATGAGATTTATTCATGTTTAGTCATTTATACTCACTCTTTCACAAAGGTTTGCAGTTGAGTCTTGATTGATCTCTGGGCCTGATCAAATAATATCTGTAAAAAGAGGGGAAATGAGTGATAAACGCTCCTGTTTTAATAATAAAACAATAAAAGGCATCTATCAGTGAACGCTACAAAAATTTGATGAGTTTTCTTTTCATGCCAGTCAGCACTCTGCATCTCTGTTTTGGAGAGTGTTAACATGACAGGGTGCAATTATGCTGCTAAATTTACACAAACACACACTGACTCGGTAAACTCCCCTCATAAAGATGCTAACACAAGAAATGACGTGATTTGCCTCCTCGTGCTTATGACTCATGCCCTCATTAACCTGCACGCTTCCTCAAAAACGAGATTGGTAACAAAGAAAAAAACAAAAAAAGCACTTAAAGTAAGGCTTTAATCCAATTTTGTTGTGAGATAAGACAATGGTGAGCAGTGTGGCTGGGAGAGGCGACCACTGGCAAACAGATTGAGCTCTGTGCCGGACGGATCATGTGCTGAAAGATCGCCGAGTGGCAAAAAGCAGTCAGACAGTCAGCTGATGTGGCTACAGTCCCCCCTGATGAGTAACGGTCACTGTGGCTCCTGAAGACTTTCAGCGGACTGAAGTCCGGAATGCCAAGATAAGAACTTAGTGACACCACTTTTCAGCCATTATGGTTTTCTCATCTTATATATTCTACTTAACGGTTCAGAAATCCATCAAACTTTAACAAGTTGTTTTGGGAGATTTCTCCAGCTGCCTTGCAATCACTCACTTCTTTGTCCCTGTGAATAATGCAGCTCAAGATACTTCTTCATTGTCAAGACTAAACTTTCGTCCATGTTTTCTTCACCAGTCTCCTCGTCTGAACACATCTTGATGAAAATTAACCAAATATATCTTGAGTCCAGAGTTAACACAAACCAGCATCTGCTCATATGATAAACGTGACCAACCTCCCGTCTTCTCTTACTGAATAAGGATTAAGTAAGTGATCTATGGTCAGAAACACTTACAGTAAAGATCAGCATTTGTCTTTCACTTATTATTATTTAAAAAGAAAAGCAAACAAGATCATTGCTCCATTTACTGCTTTTCACTTCAGTGTAAAGATGCAGAGCCTTTCCAGCAAAAAACATCAAATTTAACTGGTTTTGGTTTTAATAAAACACACAGCCAACCTACTATTCAATTACTGAAAAATCTATTTTTTTCAATAAATTAACATTTAAATCTCTCACGTACACACAAAACACGAATTGCTTAATTCCCAAATTATTTCCCAGCTTTATTAAGTTTCTTTGACAAATAAAAACCTAAAAAACTAGGACATTTTTAACCAATGTTAAACACTTAGTAGAAGCAACGCTGGCTTTTGTTTTCATTTCAAACAGTGTAAGGCTGACTGAAAACTCACTCGAAGTAATCCAGAAAGCTAACCAAGGGTACGTCAAAACAAATAAGTAATAGAATTAAATCCTTCCAACCGGGCTGCTCGAGGAGTCTGATAACATTATCTTTAAACACAGCTGTTGGACAGAGGAGCGTGTTAACATAAACTGCAGAGGAACCTGGAAGAACAGAGCATTAAATCCAAATCCTGAATTGCTCCAATCCTGAAAGATGATACCCACATCATAAAATATTGACCGTTACCACACTTAGGCCTCTGATGCATCATTTATTCCAACAGATGAATTCCCGTGCTCCACAACATGCAGTTTTACTCTAATAGTTTTTGTTTAACCGCTTTTTCTTCCAATGACCAATGTTTGCTGCTTTTAAAAAACTCCCTGCTTGAGATTTTTCAAAGCAACTTTTAACCCCGACTACTTTCCTCATATTTAACCAGAGACAAAGCTTCTAAAAGATATATTTTTACTTCTTTTTCTCTCTTTAAAGCCTTCCTCTTTTAGATTTAGTGGCATGTTGCTGTCTTTCCCAGCAGTAAATATAAACTCTGACAGTAAAAAAAAGCTGCTCCAAACTATCAGCACATCTGGATTTTGTCACGGCCCAGTGGTTTGGNGGGGGGGGGGGGTAAAGACAATACATTTCGTTTCGCACGGAAGTGGCAGCGTACCGTGTGATAGTTGATCATCTCCTGAAGGCTCTCTGCGAACTTCGTGAGACTGGACTGTGGAGAAAAAAGGATGAAAGCCATGAATACAGAGAGAGAAAGAGGAGTTTTACTTGTGATGGGGAATTACAGTAAAGAGCAAAACAGTTCACAAGTGGTATGACACATAAACTCCTTTCTGATGCTCCATCACAGCCACAAGCTCCTCAGGTATGACTAAAGGAAAACTCTGGTCTGTCGGAGGAATAAATAGTGCTTGGAGAAGGAACTGCTCTGGCTAAGTTACTCCATCAAACTCAAAGACGAGGCACTGAACCAAATACATAAAAAGCACTTGCCTTGAGAAAACTGTGATCTTATAGAAAACATTCAGGAGAAGAAATGAGGAAGTACAGAGCGTTTTGTTTGTAAAAACAATCAGTCGGGCTGGTCAGCTGTTTCACAAAACGCCGAAGGAACTCTGACCCACACAAGTAAGAGAGGAAACAACAACAAGCAACACCAAAGCTGGGGACTTTCTAAGGTCTAGGTCACGCAGAATTATTTCTCGTTTACCTCGATGACCTCATCTTTGGCAGACTGCTGGGCGAGCTCCCGGATCCCGTTAACAAACTGCTTGTTGGCCGCGTTGTAAGCTTTTCCAGCATCGATCATCCCAATACACAACTTCACCATCTAAGGAAAGAAACAGAAAGATGCAGATGGAAATGTGCAGGAGGGCTAATATTAGAACAAATGAACAGAAACAAAAATAAATACTGGTCATTGCTTCATGTCTGTCTCTCTTAATATTCATTAAATGCTCTAAAAAACCCACAAACTATAAGCATAGCAAGAATAATGTATTTTTAATCATTTTTACAAAAAATACCCATCATATCAACAAGAACAGAAAAAAAAGTAAATTAAGTAGAAGAAATGTCTCAGTCAGGTTTATTTTTTTTTACAAAGTTTTATTAGGCTGTAGTGGTTAAAAAGAAACGAATAAAGAACTAAAGATGTTGTGAAATCTGGGGCTGGAGAGTAAAAAAAAAAACTAACAGTAAAAACAAGCTGCTTGGTGTTTATTCAGCTTCTTGGCTGATGTACAATAAGTCCTTCTTCCTCTTGTGAAACTTCAGGAGCAAAGCTAATTCAAGGTTATGTAATCTCCAGAACCTGGTGGTATCTCATCGGTCCACTCCCGAGCCGAGGATGTCAGAAGCTGAATGTGGATCTGAGGCCAAAGCAGCGAGATAACTCAACAAAAACATATTCACTGACCAGGGGGGGGGGGGGGGGGGGGATTCTTGCACAGGTTACAGATTACATGTAGCTTAGAAATCTGTGAAGCCATTTTATTGTTAATGAATGAACAGATAAAGTCCAAACTATTAAACGTTAATAAAGAGGTTTCTTTTTCAATGAAACCTGAAAATCTTTAAATCCTTATTAATCAGCATGGTTGGTCATTTTCCCCCCTTTATATCCATTATCTTTGGAATGAAGCCTTTTTTTACAAGCAGTCTCAAACTTATCTGTGTGTGCACTGATCAAGCAAACCGCTCGCTCCATCGGGGAAAAAAAAAATTTTTTTTTAAATAGTTGAACTTTGGTCTCTCTACGCACGACTCCACCCAAGACTCGGGTGACATAAGCACACTATCGCAGCAGTACTCATGCACGCAAACACTCCCACTCTCTGGCAGATCCTTCCTCTCCACAGCAAGAAGGGAAGCGAGGCCGGGGCTGAGTCACAGAGGAGGGGTGAGGGCGAAGGTGGGACTCCGAGACTGCGAGCAGAGGAACAATGAAGTGGGGTCCTTCCAAACTCAAGGCCTCGCTCTCAGCTGGTGAACATACTTTCAACTCTGCAGGGGTCTGCTGGGGGGGAGGAGGAGGGGAGGTGCTTATTTGCTTTCGGGACAGGGTACAACTTCTTACTAACTCCGCTTTGTTTGGTTTAGAGTATTACTCTGCTTTAGTTTGAACACACCGGCTTGGATTGGCTGTAACGCAGAACAGACTGACTGATAATATAATCAAAAAACAACTCTGTTTTTTTTGGCAATTAAAAAAAGAGATCTCATCGAAAATCCTGAAGTAAAACTGAAAACACTCAGGAATAGTGTCACACACATGATAACTAAGAAAGGTCAAATTTGCTCAACTTCAGTTTAGTTTGAGATGGACAGTGTATACAACATAAAAGGTTTAGTTATTATTATGCTCTATAATTAATATATATACACACTATAAAGGGGAAGGGGGTGAGTAATGTGAACCTTGAGAAATAAGTAAAAAGTAAAAAATAGTTGCCACATCAAGAGGAAACTAAATGTTTCAACATTTTAACCAGACCCGTGAGACAAATTCTTCATCTGCCCCACCATCAGCATCCTCCTCTGTCACATCAACCCTCTGCAGTTCCTCTTTATTTTAGTTCTTTCTAAAAGGACAATCTTCCAGAGAACCCAGTGAGGGTGAGGGCAGAGACGAACCTGCGCCTCCCCACTTACAGACGGTCCTGCGGAGCAAATGAACAATTAGGCAACGTTTCCTGTGGGTGGAACTCACTTTGTCGAGCTTGGACTCCAACTCGCCCACTTCCCCCTCCACTTCCTCTATGGTGGCTCTGTGCGGAGAAAAATCACAAAAGGTTTAAAGTTAGACACCTGTGAAATCTGCGCAAGTAGGACACGGCGTGTACGACACAGACAAGAATCTGCAGACGTGTAAATCGGCAGAGGCAGCCGAACTGAGAGCTGACGTTCTGGGGTCAGGCCTCGGGGCAAGAACTGGGTTTAGAATCCTGCCCTTTAAAAACATGACGAGGCACAGATTGGTCCTCCACAGGATCAACAACTTAGGAGCTGCAAAACCCCATGAAGGAGTAAAGAACATAAATGATTCATCCCAGCACAGGCGCTGAGTTCATCTCTGCCAAGCTTCACACATAGATGCAACAATACTTCAACGTAAGAAAGTAAACAGCTGATTAAAAGGTTCAAACACTGAGGAACATATCCTTTTATGTTATGTAAACCCCCCAAAAACAGACTGTAAAGTAACTATCACCATAATTTATTATATAATATTGATATCATTCTTTTATTTACTGATACTCGGGACATGTTTTGAGAAAAGCAACTAAGGCTGAGATCTGAACAGAGGTGTGCTTAAATACAACAGCAGGAGCTGCTGGACACAAAACAAGAAAGAGAAACTGGAAGGAGCCAATAAAATCTAAGCCAACACTGTAATGGGAAACCTGAACATCTGTCTTAAAAAATGCAAGTGAATGCAGCAGGAGAGCCCAATGAGTGATCAGACGAGCGAGGAAGACAGAGCAGGAGGAAAAAGCTGCGTTATTTTTAAGTAGTTTATTTTTGTTTTCTGCCCTGCCTCTGACCTGCTGACCTCTGGAGCGAGGCGCCAGCTGCTCCGACCCTGGATGAGATCGAGCAGGTACAGAAAAGGAATGAAGGATTGAATCAGAAACGATACGAGACGTGTGCTCCCCACTCAGGGGCAAACAGGATGGCTTTACCCACAAAACCTGGCAAATTTAGTGAACCGAATGTGGATGGCATGAAAATCAACCAACGTCTCATTGAAACAACGATAAGAGGAAAAACTTGACCCGTTTACTACTAATAATAATTTTTAAAAAAGTACTTTCAATCACACTAACTTTCCATGAAACCACTAAAACACACCAGCTTCCTTCTAATCTCGAAACATGAGGCTGAAGGCAGAGCTGGTGAAAACTGCTGACAGAGGATAAGCGAAACTGAAAACTCGGGCTGCTGAATAACAGATCTGACTTTGGAGCGCTTCCAGCCCAAGTCTGGATCGTGAGCAGAGGAGAAACACACAGCAAACACGAACACGAGCCTGCTTTCACGAGGAAACGCTGCTGTATTCATTAGGATGCACTCAGTGAATTAAGAGTGGTGGTCGTCTTCAGCTGACAGTCAGGTTAAATAGTTGGTGTTAGCACATGTAACAAAAGCGGCAGGTCAAATAACAGACATAAGCTTGTAATCCAGCATTATTCAGTTTGGTACGACTTTCACATTTGGCTTTTTTAACAATCAACTCAGTTAAAGTTATGCAGCTTGTTTGATTATGAACAAAGTGGAATTTGATAAACTGAAGGCAGCCCTGGTAGGCCTTCACCCTGAACAAAGAGCGAGTAGAGAGGATTTCTCATAAGCACCATATGAATAATAATGAGATACTCACAAACCTAGAGGGCAAAGCACTACTGGTTTTACTCTTGTTTTGTCTCACTAAAGCAACAATAGGCTATATTTGTGACCTGAGCAGAATGAGTCAGCCTGCAGTGAAAACAAAGTGAAAATATATACATACATAAAGACACCATCTAGTGGTCCTGGTAACTAAAATAGTATATAATCTTCTTAATCTATGTTTAAAATGAAGTTTTCTGACACGTACGTCTTTAGAAATAATCCTTTGTCATAAATTTTACACTTTGCTTTGAAATTGACCATTTTTTTCTTCTGGCTGCCTTAGAGCTAGAAAATCCCTTCATTTTAAGACTTGGAGATTCCCCCTTTTTAATTATATGGCTGGAATACCCGATGACATCATCCTAAACCAACAAAAATCTAGTTTTTAAACCAGCGCTTCTGTAAACAAAACTTAGCCGCTTGCCAGGTGAAAAATTGCCAAATTTCAACAAACTACGCATCATTTTGATGCTTTTGAGATGGAAAATTTGAAAAAATATTAAGAACTCAATACTGAAAAAGTCCTCATTGTCTTTATTGACCAAAGCAACGCTGAAAAGAGTGGGCCAAACATTTTCCACAAAGAGCTGAGTTACAAAGAGCTTTATTTACCTAATTCTACAACATTCATGGAGCAGATGGTTTCATCTGGTTTAAATAAGTACGACTTGATGTGTAAAAACTTTAAACTTAAAAAAAAAAAAAGCGCTCAAACATCCAATTTAGTTTGATAACTGGCCGAGAATCCCAGTTAATTTTCTTTTTTTATTGTATTCTAACATCTTTAAGAAGACCTTGCTGATAGTATTTTCATATTTACCTGCAAAATAAGCTGTATCAAAGAAAAAATACAGCACTTTGCTCATATGAGCAACTCCAGTTTTTTTTTTTTTTTAACAATGACTAAAATGATCTGGTTTCACACCATTAGGACTGAGACAAAATACAGGCAATATATGACAACCAGGGTGTAAACTGCATTAAATATAAACGGGGGAACTGGGACATCTTGGGTTAAGTGTTTGGGTGTGAGGGTGAAGCTAAATAAAACAAAAATTGTGGTATAAAAGGACTACAGTCCCTAAAAAAAAAGAGGAATTAAAAAAGGCCGCCCTGTAACCCACATAAGTTAAAAAGAGGCCAATTCAGCATCAGTGAGGAAATTCTCTGGTCCTTCTTGTTTTTTAAGATGACTTAGTGCAAAAGGATGCTGATGCAGAGCACATGCCAGACAGAGAACCACAAAAATTGTCTTCTGCTTGCAATAAAAAGCTCTGTTTGATCAAATTCATGCGCTCCATGTTGCTTAAATTAATTTGGATTCTTATACCCATTCTGTGAAAATAATAGACAGGATTGCGAAATGTGCCAAACGTCGGTGTCATTTTATTTCGGTTTTTTTTTGTGCAGTCCATATAAGATGGTTACTCTCACAGCTGGTGACAAACATTCTCGCACTGCAAACAAATCAGCCCAACATGAGGGAGAGAAATGAACATTCATGGATTCTTTTTGCACCAGCTCCCCTCGGCATTAAACGAAGAGTGCCTCCTATGACAGGCAGCGCTGTGGTTTACACTTTAAAAGCAGAAGTGGAGTGGTTGAACAGGTTCTTCTTTCTCACCTGCTGCTGGCCAAATAAAGTACCTCAAAGACAGAAATGGGACGCTCAAATGATATTTTCTCATGCAGATGAGCTCTGAAGTTCCCAGGATTATGTGTAAATAGTTTCTGTCCTATAGTGAGATGAATCTGAAGCAACAAAAGTGCAAAAAAAGCATACAGTAAATTGCTTTTTGTCCTATTAGACACTCAACAGTTATGGTAAACATCCACAAAGGAAAATAGTCAGAGAGCTTCAGGAATTAGTTTAATTCATGGAGAGATCTCTAGGACCTCCAGTCAGTCAACTTCAGTTTACTGTATAATGGCTCAGACAGAAACAGCTGCTGGGTCACATTATTTTTGAACTCTTTGTCAGATCAGTCAGGACTGACAAAAGCCGTTTCCAAGCTTTCTTTTACACAGACCAAAACCAGCTCCAACCGCCGTGCACACTAAATGAAAATAAGGCGAAGTTGTCCAATTGTTTTACCATTTCCATTCGCCTTTAAAAAAAGAAACAAAAAAAAGACCCACAAATTAGGCAAAAACAAGCCACTAATCCCTTATTAAAGAGCATCATAATCATTGTTTTTGGTCAGCTTCCGTACTGACACAACAGAACCCAATGCAAATGATTTGCTGAATAAAAACCACTGGAAACTTCGCAGTCGGCACAAAGCACACTCATAATGAATTTAATTAAGATAAGTCAGACAGCTGAACAGCTCTGCACTCAGATTTCTGAAAAATGTCCTGCTGCATTTGTTTTTATTTTTTGTCATCTCTCCTTCCTTCTGCCTCTAATTATGTTCGAAGACATAGGGTGATGTTTGCGTTGTTGTTTAGAGGTCTGCACCAAAAGCGGGCCGAGAGGCACGGACGCGGCCCAATCCACTGGGCTGAAACAACCATGGAGGAAGATGGAAAAACAAGTCAACGCTATGAAACTGCTACTGGGGGTGGAAACGTGAAGAATGGGGCGAGCTTTGGTGCCGTGACGTAGATCCTGTCATTGTTACAAAGTGGAGCAGTGGTATAGCATGGGGGGGGTCCTGTTGTGCTACAGCCAACAATCGGACACATGACTGTCAACAACACAAACAAGATGAAGTCATCACTGCAACATAAACGCTCACGAGCTTTGGGAAGTTTCCCTCGTCTTAATTACTCAACATTAGGGACAATTTTGCACATCCTCGAGTGATCTTATGTCACGGTGCAGGAAGGAAACATTGAGGAGACGGTGGAAATTACAGCCTTTTTAGTATCTGGAGCAATGACAGAGTGAGGAACAGGACTGCCAGGCTAATACGGGTTTTCTACACTGTGTAGGAAATTAAATAAATCCTCACAAGTTGGCTTTTCTATATCAGCTTCTCAAATTTCAAGCAGCCCTACACACAAATTACCATAAAAGATTACAAACAGTAAGAAGCTCAGGATGCTATCAGATCCACAGCTGAGCCAAACCTGTCAAAAATACCATTTTATCTCAGTTTACGTGCTCGACACGAGGCTCTGGGTTCTGCTTCAGAGATGCTTATCTGCCGGCTCTTGAAGCTGCTGTCAAAAAAAAAAAAAAAAAAAACCACAACAGAAGATGCTCAACCACTGACTTCATGCGAAGGCGCTCGGCCGAGCTCCGAATCAGCGAAGCTAATTTCGGAGCGTGCAGCCGTTTTGTAATTAGTGAGAGGAGAGTGAACAGAGACAGAAACGCTGCTGCTAATTACAGAAATAAGCTCACTTCTGGGCAGTTCACGTCTACATTTAAAAACATGTCTATTCTTCTCTAATCCTCTAGTGTTGTGATTTCCTGCACGATTTATTTAGAGCCGGGCACTTTTTAAGCTACTCACACAATCAGAATAAATTTTATACACCAATTATGTGGCACATTGTGTCTTTTGTAAGGACATCAAATATGTAAAACTTTTGTTCCTACACATGTGGCGAGTAAAGCCACAGCGCTCTGAAGGGAATTGTTTTTTTTTTCAACTTTCATACTTGAAGAGGAGCCAAGAAAACTCTTGAGGCCGAGTCTCAAGAGGAAAACTAGGCTACGAGGGTTTGCTGCCAAAAGTACAGATTTTTTTTTTTTTTTTCCACCAGTGTCTCTCTCCTCAAGGCGGCTGAACGCATGGTTTCTAACGCAAGAAAAGGTTTCTCAACTAAAGTGACGATGAGAGTAAGAAAAAAGAAAAACATGCGGCCGTGCCAAATTACCACTTTAAATAACCTTCTCTACATTTGGGTCTCCATATTCTCTGGCACGACTTTGAAAGCAAACACCAAAATGGAAGCAGATGTTGAGCAAGTGAGAGTGTGTAATCCATGTTTTCATCCATTCTCCTCTTTTTCTTTCTCTCCCCACTCCGTCGTCTCCTCCGGATAAATATAACAAAACGGGAGGAGAGCTGGAAAAATGGCGGCGAAAGTGTGACAGTCGAAGCGAGAGAGAGAGTGCAGGGACGCCATCTGATAACTACAGAACTCCAGCGGAGTTTCAGACAGGAAACGCTGACAGATGGCTCTCCAAAAGATCAAAAGGTACTGAAAACACAGACATAGAGAGGGGGAGACGTTCCACTGGATTTCATGGGAAGATGTTTTGTATAATAAGAACAACAACAACAACAAATACGGTACATAATACGCTCGTTTGTAGGTACAATGTAGGAAACAAAGGTATATTTCTGGTAGATGGATGTGAAGATGGAGCACAGACAAGGTTTCAACAAACGGGCGACTTGTGACCTTGACCTTTGACCCCATAACATTGAAATCAATAGGGAGGGGGTCACCTGTGACTTTGACCTTTGAACTTGTGACCTTGAAATCAATAGGGATCACCCTTGACCCATGAGGTGCCCAGCTGTGCAGTTTGACATTCCTGTGTTACACAGTTGTAGAGTTATAGCTCGGACAATAAATTGTCCACAGATGGATGGACAGTTGGACAAATGGATGGACAAATGGACAGACAGATGGACAGATGGATGGACAGACAGCGCCACACCATGATATGTCCCACGTTATGATGGGCAAATAATAATAAAAGAGACGACAATGTAGTTCTCCAATGTTTGTAATCGCACTAACAAAGAAAACGTTTAGTTTGACTCTCACCAAAACATAAATTTATTTTTGTACGTCTTCATTTCTGATTTAAAAATGTAAAAAGACAAACGTTTAAGGGTCAGTATCATTAATGCGATGTTCCTCCTTCAGAACAAACTGCGACAGTGACATAAGCGTGATTAGGCAAAAAAAAAAGCGTGTGAACAGCTACAGTAGTCTCATCAGCTTCACCACAGCTAACTGAAAAAAGGTGGGATGTTGTGTAAAGTTTCAATAAGTGGGGGGGGGTTAACACTGTGTTGCATCATCTCTTCTTCATCAGCACCGATTGTTACACCTTCTGAGAAGAGCCTAAAACAGAGCCCGTTATTTGCCCTTTGACAACCAAAGCTTCAGCTGTCAGACTGAAGAACTGCAGCCAGAGAAGCACTCGCTCTCTACTGACGTACAACAAAAAACCAGCAAAATCAATGTGATGGGGCAGGGACCATGAAGACCCATCAGATAAACTAAAACTCCCAGAGCTGTGTGACTGCATGTCTAACTCGTGTAACTGTCAGGTGAATTAAAACAGAGCTCCATCCAGGATGTACATTTGAAGCTTTTAGCATCAAGACCTTAATGTTCCACTTGGTAAAGCTTTTTTTAATACTTAGATCACATTAAAGATGCTGCATGAGTGTGGACCATTTACCATACTTAGCAAAGCTGTATCACTGATAATACCACCTTCATACAGTGACTCAGCACTTTCTTATTCACAATAAGTTCAAAATAAACACAAGATTTGTTTAAAGTTAAGATAATGAGATCCAACAGAACAACCCCCTGCCACAGTTTAAAAGGCTTGCCTTGAAGGTATGGATTAAAAAATACAAAAACAACAACAACAACAACTGTCTGGGAAGTTTTCTCCTTGTTCAGCCTCCTGGTTGTGATCCAAAAGGAAATGCTCGAATTTAATAAAAAAAAAAGAAAAAAAAAAAGCTCCAAGATTTTTTTTACTTTCTAACATCTGTTCCTTGTTTTGCTGGGAGAGGATGTTGCAGCAGCAGAGAGAGTGGGGGATGAGAAAAGACGACACTGAGGAATGAGTGAGGGGGTGGGCTGCGAGCAAACGTCCTGTTTTACACCGCCTTTAGGAAAGAAATCACCTCACACCCCCCTAATCAATGCTGGAGTTTCCAGTTAGACTACAGGATGTCCATTAGTCTGAACAGTGAGCGTAACTACTTTGATAATTTGAGCAAAAATGGCAGATTGTGTTTCTGACATTAGGATTTTTTTCACATTTAATAATCTAATAGCTTTCAACTGTTGTTGCATCTCTCAAATCTGAAAACAAAAACCAACACAAGATGTAGCCAGTGTGTTTTTATCTGGGAACTTTCACAACAAAATGATTCACTGCATGTCAAAATACAAGACTGCAATATCTGTCAGAGGTGGCTTATTGAATATTTGTTCAGTAACAGGTTTTATTACATTTTATTTAATAAAAGGTGTAGATGTTAATTAAAAAGTGTACTCGCTGCAATGTCAGATGGGTCAAAACATCAATAAAAAAAAATCCACACAACTTTATTCTCATATTGATGGCTAATGTGTCCACGGCAGAGCAGTTTGGGATCAAGAAGTCCGACAAGATTATGTTATGCTCAGATTCGAAATGGACATGAAAACAGGTTGTATTTTCTTGGTTTTCTTGGAAAAAACAACCGGAGTATAGTGCAGGCCAATCACATAACTTTGCTTTGTTTACACTGAGTGCATACCCGCGCACCAGACTGCAAATAAATTTATCTGGAAAACTACCTTTCAGTACTACTATTTGCAGTTTTTTGTAATCATCAAATCCCCAACTTTAAAGTTACATTTGAACTTTCATTTTTGAATAGAAAATATTTTTTGTAAAGTTGCATCTTTAATGTCTAAAAGTAATCTGACTGAATGATACGCCGCTCACTGGTTGGGTCATAAAAAATACAATACTGTCTTTAATTACCTGCCTTCATATTTAATACATTTGCCCGTTTTTACATAATTTATGCAGAGAAAACAGACACCAGAGCAGCTCTCCGCACTGCTGAGGGAGTTTGTGATCCAGCTTTCTTAAGAGACAAAAATAGAAAAGCAGCTAGCTGCTTACTGCAGATCCCCGAGAAAGCAGCTAGCTGGACACTTTTCCCCCACCTGCGACAAATAAATAACCAACAAACACAAGAAAACAGTGATTGCCATCGCCAACCTGAAGCGTGGGGAGTCCTTCAGACACTCCTCGAAATCCACAGTTATCTTCATGTTTTCCCCCGCAGCAAGCGACCTGAGCTCGGCTCGATTAAAGTCGCTAATCCGGGCTCGGTCTTCTCCGTCCGAGCAGCTGGCTCCGCTCCGTCAGCGCTCCGCTAGCCAGCTAGCCTCACAGGCCGGCAGCTACGATGGAAAACCCGTGGAGGGGTCCGCAGTCATACACGTCGCTTTGGGTTGATGCAGCGGTGGCCCGAGCGAACAGGGCTGTTTGCTGGCGCCGAGGTCACGTCTTAAAACAGAAAGTATCGTCCCGGTTGCTCAAGCATAGCCGCCTGCGGGGAGAGGAGCTTTTCTCCAGCAGATCCACTCAAAGATCGTCTATTGCAGGAAGAGGACTGTCACTGTAGGCGGTGCGCACGGGCCGCCTCAAAATCAGGTGATTGCAGGACTTTCTATTGCTCTTGTTCTGCTGCGGTTTGTGCCTCTGCGCTGTCCTTCAGTCCAGCCCTTTCTACACACACATAGTTATTTTGGACAGCTCATAGCATTACTATTAAAAGTCAAACTAGCTCAAAAACTGTAAGAGAAACCAAACACTTCAAACAGCCAAAGGGAAAACTTCAAATATCCACAGAAGGCAACAGCAAATGCATTCAAATGGCTCAAATAATGTCAAGGATCATCGAATGCAACAGACTCGACACACGTAAAATGTGTTTAAAATAAACACAAAGACAGCTTTCTAAAAAAAAAAACAACAACAAAAAAAAACAAACAATGAAGCGATAACAGACACAAGACGCCTATGACGTGTGTTTGTGTCAAATTGTCGCTGATGATTTGTTTGACAAGAGTGAAAGGTCTTTCTTTTTGACGATCTTTGCGTCAGCTGATAGGCGCTTCCTGGGGATTCGCGTATGATCGCTGCGTACGCACAAAAAAGATTGCGTACGCCATGTCACAAGTCGGGATGGCTGAAAACAACGCAATTTTTTTTTCCCCAGTCGACAGTATCAAACTACAAAGTACTGAAACTAGCCTTAATAAACCTACATACGACACCATTCCGTTTCCTGAACTCAAGGGACATTTGGATCAGCATATTAATTCAGAACAAGTCACGTGTGATGATCCTTAAGGTCGATAGGATGTTGACAACAACACAGGCCAGTATACATCTGCGTAAAGTTGCGCGTAATTGTGGAACTGTGGCAGCTTTGGAGCTGCTGGAGGACACGACCAGTGGAGGAATAGGAAGGGAGTGTATTTTCAGGGATCACACTGAACTGCTGGCGCGCCATGATGCCTGGCTTATTATCTGGTTTAGAGGCCATTATTCTGGAACTCTTGAGGGGAAGAACACCGGTGCCTGTTCAGGGCCTCGCCACGCTGAGGTTCCTTGGAACAGGAGCCTTTCAGAGGGAGCAGGCTGAGAGGTCAGATATTTCAGTAGTCCCTGAGCTGCGCCATGCCAGCCCTGTGATGCCCAAATATATCATATTCCCCTACATCATGGCTGAAACTGCGTCCATGCGCAGCGACTTGTTTACTGACATGAAATATTTATTAAATAAGCCTCTAGGCTCTGCCAAGCCCCTGAGCGACTCTGTGTTTATAGTAATTATGTTATTAATCAAGTGCGTACAGTTGGAAATGCCTCAGAAGGGCGCACCAGGTTCATTTACTTCATGTCCAGTAAGATCTGGATATAGAGATACTTTAGTCCGAATCTGCGCCACAAAGTGTTAACAAGACGAACGGAGAGGGTATTAGACATTATTGAAGAATGAGGCCGATCCAAGCACCTCTCGGAGTGAAACGCTCATTCTCACTTCTCTCAGGATCCATCCCATCTGATTTCCAGGAAATCCTACGAGAATGAAATATGTGATGTGTTGCGTGACGGCGCCATCTAGTGGTGGAAGACGGATTCAAGTTCTTTTGACCAACATGGCAGCAGCCTTAAAACTCAGAGATCCGTTTGTAGTCATCCAGGAAAAGGTTACTTCTTTTACTCCTATACTAATGGACTTTCAGGGAAATTCTCGCTTTCAAATGAGAATAAAATCAAAGCAGAGCAGTTATTAATGATATGAGCTAATGTACCAAAACAGGACCTAAAGCAGGACTATTCAACTGGTGGCCTGGGGGCCAAATCCAGCCTGTGGGGAAGCTCAGTCCAGCCCACAGATGAGTTCATTTACATGAGAATTATTTAAATAAAATGTTATATTTTTTTTACTATTATCAGGTGTTAACTAATTTTTAACATAACACAGACATAAGGGCAATGTGGGGGGAATTTTAAAATAAAAGGCCATGAATACAGGAGGGCAAAAAGTGGCGCAGTCTGAAATCTATCTTCAGATTTTTGTCACAAATCAGACAAGTCTGACACTAGCGTCTAACAATATCTGTTTAATGATATGAGGAAGAAATAAATCAAAACAGTACACACAGTTTGATGATCAAGAACATGCAAACTGGAAACAGGAAAATTAAAATATGGCTGACATCCACATCCTTTCTGAGACACAGCGGCGTGGCGGGGCTGCTTAAAAGTCTGTCATCCTTCAACAGAACAAACACAGGCGGGCAGAAGTGATGCAAAACCAAAGGCGATACAAAATGAACTAAAAAAAAACCCAAAAAGGATTATGGAGCTGGTCTGATTAACACACACGTACATAAATACATCAGAGGCACATTTGACAGGTCATAACCACCGGTGGGGTGATCAAGTCAGTCGTCTGCTTTGTTTTCTTTCAACTTCTTCATTCGCAGTCGCCTTTTTAAACTCAGTTTACAAATTTATCAATTGAGGTAAAAACAGCATTATCGTCAAAACTCTTTCCTGTTCGTATTTTTTGATCTGATCAATAAAATGTGCATTTCATTGGAGAAAACCGTCCAAAGTCATTTCTTTTACATCGAGGAAAAAAAAACCCAAAACATCATCAAATCCTCAACTGTACGAGATAAAAAGGGTCGTTCGAAGTCCTTGTATGATTGGGATCTTCTGTATGTCAACAATAGAAAGCTTAAAGATCACAGTGAGGCATTAAAGGGCCAGAGGGAGGGAGAGAGAAAACAAAAGGTGACAACACAAGACGTACTTCCTGCATGCTTCTCACTCCACACCTTTTCCTTTTGCTTCACTTGACAAGTGAAGTCGTACAGTTTGTAGCCAAGCCTCACAGTCAAGAGAAACATTAAGAGTGCCATTAATGGTCTTTTTTATTATTGTTTTTATTTTTTTTAAGACTATGTAGTGACACTTTTCGCACCTGGCCGAACCACGAAACAGTACAAAAGTTCCCTGAACGCCTCCGGTATGCTTTAGTGGTTTAACTCCTCCTCCTCCTCTTCCTCCAACATCCTCTTTAAGTCAGTAGCATCAAAAACATTTCTATCCTTGATGTTTCCACGCTGGACTGTGCAAGACATTTAAGTAGATTAGACATTGTTGCATTAAAATATGTAGTTAAGCCAAGTTAAAAATAATAATAACAAAAAAATTATACATCTTTCCGTTAAATAAGTTACTGATTTTGTTTGTTGAAGCGCATATCTATGAGGAAAAAGCGCACAGAGTGCTGGTTTCTTACTTGTCAGATCTACAGAAGACATTTAAAGCTGCAACTTGGTAAAAGCTACAAGAAACGGTTCTGTTTTATCAGTAGCACACGTCACACCTCAGCAGCAATACTTCAATACTGTACCTCCAGAGAGCTCGAAAACTTAAATACTGTAATACAGCGACTTTACTTTTCTAAGGCAGGAAAACCCCGACCAGCTTGTCCTGCAATGTGTTTTTTTTTAAACACAATAATCAAGGAAAAAAAAAAACTGTAGTACACGTACAATTATTTGAGTAGTTCAGTTTCGGATTTCATGAGATATGCATGTTTGTAAACTTGAAATGAGGTCGGCTGAGATGATGAGAGTTTGTAAGGACGAGCATCATTGAGGAGTGGTTCTCAAACTTTCTCTGAATTTAGAGGGCTCCAAAAAAAAAAAAAAAACCCCAAACCATTCAGGCCCAGAACACTACAAAACCAGATCTCACTGGTGTTAATCAGCTACAGGAACTGGGAACAGAAGCAGCTTCGTTTGGCTGAAATGAAAAGATTCGGGCTCAGCAGTGAAGCTCTTCGTCTTCACGCAGCTCCGCTCGTCGCTGTGAAGTTTGAGAACCACCAAACTGCAGCGAACACAAGTCAATCAACAAAAAATATATATCCTCGGTTATAAGGCAACTACCATTTATTTAGTTAATGCTTCTACTTAGGCCGATATATTTCCCTAATTATTCTAAAACTTGCCAATATGAAATAAGTTCTCTTGAACAGCCCCATGAAATAAGCAGTTTACTGGTTTTAGAGATGGAAGAGGAGACTGAAAGTTTGATCGCAGATGGAAGTAAAACACAACAGGGTGGTCGGTCACAGAAGAGAAAACAAAAAGCCAATAAAAACTGTCATTGTGTCTCAGCGATTCTTCAGAGAGGCCGTGGGGTTTCCCAGGGCTTCTTCCAGCACTGACACGCTGGTTCAGTCAGACGGGTTTTCTTGTTGTTCAAGTTTTTATTTGTTTCGTCTTAAAGGCCGTGATCCTCCTTTCAGGGTCAGAACAACATATTCTTCAGTGCAAAGCCGGTCCAGTCGAGGCGTGAGGAGGCAGGAGGAGGACATTCTTGGCAACAGGAGAGGGAGGCGGGACGAGCAACAGTCTTCACGTGATTTTGGACGTCCAACGTGTTGGAAGGTTGTATTGCAGCGAGTGGAGACAGACTAGTGACCGGAGACTTACTGGCTGTTGAGAGACGATGTTATGTGGGAGGTGAAGTGGTGTTTGCTGCATGTCTCAGCGTTCTGAGTTAACAGACGGCCCTCGTCTAGGACTCCAGAGCATCCACTGGAGAGAAGACAAGACAAGAGTTTTTCTAAACAAAATGTACCTTCATACACACTAGTACCAAAGAATTAAAGTACACTCCGTACCTTCCTGTGGTGGGTCAACGCTGATCTCCTCCGTCTCCTCCGTGTCCTCCCTTAGCTCCTCTGTGTCATCCCTCATCTCTTCGTCCTCGTCTTCTTCCTCCTCCAGCTCACTAGCAATCAGCTGGCGAGCCAGCTTTATGTTCAGGCCTTCGTTATAGTGCATCTTCCTCATCATCTGAAAATGCTTCTTTTTGGCTACAAAGAAGGAAAGACGGAAAATTACTTAAACATGCATAAACAGCCCGACGTGGCTGGTAATTAATAACCTGGCACATTAAAACCTATAAGATCATTTCAACAGACATGAGCTTTCTTAAATGTTCACAAATGTTTGATGTAGACAACATGAACTCTTATTGTTACGTTATAATATTGATTATAACAATCTGAGATCTGAACTTCGCTGCTGGGATTGTAAAACTCTAACTGAAAGCTGATCTCTTTGTTTGGTTTCACTTTTTTCTATAAACAATCCTGCTTAACTAGTTTCACAAAGCTCAACGTGAGCTTTATTTACTTTTCCTCAAAGGTCTCAAAAGGACTTTTACTGATTTTAAATCACCCGCTCCACGTCATCCCTTTCTGTAGAGCTCAGCCACTGCAAAACATTCGTCTGCCATCATCATGGAAACGCTCAGATTAGTTTTAATAAGAGCATATTGATTCTCTAAGTAGTGACACTTATCACCCCCCACCCCCGGTGCGTCAGAGTACACACCGAGCATGTTTGCCTTTGTCACACATTTGTGTTGCCCAACTCAGGTTTTGTGCTGCTGGTCTTATGTGGGACATTTTAAAGGAAACAATGAGCCAAGGTTGTTTCTACAACCCTGTCAAAATGTTGCATCTGATTTGCAAACTTCTGTAAAAGTGAAGAGGAAAAGAAACAAAGAAAACCTCCAAAGAGGAGTGGTTGTGCTGAAGCTGGTTAAAGCAGCAGCAAAGTGTCGATAAAAACACAGAAACTGAAGCCTGACTGTACAAAGACAAACCTGCTGTTCAATTATAGAACTAAAACAACAATAAAACTAATCTTTTTGAAATTTCACAGACTGGTCCTAGAAACAAATCAAATTTCAATCAGTCAACTACCTTTGTCTTTTTTTCTATAAAAAGGTGACAAGTTTGTGTGAATTTACTGAAGCTGTAGCTCTGCAGTTGGATGATATTGATTGGATTTGCAGAATATCAGGACTTTTTTTTTTTTTTACCTTCACCATCCGGATATGACCACGGAACAAAGGCAGGAAGCAAAAGTGGATTAGTTTTGTTATACTGCAGTGAATGTGCTCAGCTCCACAGACGACTCAGAGCATCTGAGAGCAGGGTGTGCCTGAGAGAGCTGGACGGACGGGCAAGGTCAGGGACCGGTCAAAGGCCTGCTGACACAGTGTGTGTGTGTGTGTGTGTGTGTGTGGTTCTTTGTTTAGAGACAAGTCAGCAATAAGGTCCCAAGCACAAAGACTACTTAAGCCTTTCTCAGACAGATTCCTTTCACCCTCGCAGCTACAGAGGAGGACCATTTGAATTAAGATGCTGAGCAGAAATAGAATGATGAAACACGAGGAGCCCCTGATAAAATTAGAAATAAAAACTCCCACAGATTTTGATGCCCACCTCTCTCGTTGAGCACAATATTCTGCCTCAACTAGAAGGAACAGACTTGTTGACAAGCTCACCTTGTTCTTCTGGGGTCAGCTCCTCTTCCTCCTCCTCACTACTGTCTTCTTCTTCTTCTACTTCCTCTTCTTTCATAAAGCGAGGCTCGACCCCCTCTGCTGCCACTAACCTGGAGCAAGGAGGGGAGAAAATTAATTATCCTTTCAAAGCATGTCATCTATAAGTAAGTGTGCAACCAAGTAGAATTAGGAAATCGTCCACGAAGAGCCCTAAAGTTATCGTGTAAAGATTTTAAAAGCAGGACATACAGAGAGGTTTTAGTAAAGTGGATGAGAGACTAATCAGAAATGTGCACTAATGACTCAAACATGAGATAAAAATAACACCAGTTAAAATCCCGACCTCTTACGCTCACTAAAAGCCTCAACAGCGTTAGATCAAACGAATAATGGGTCACGGCTGAATGAATGCTTGTGAATATGTGGAAATGCCTCGGGGGGGAACTCCCATTTACTGTACGCCTGCTCTGTACTCGCCTCCAGTTTCAAATTGCTCCAATAACTGTATGTGCCTGGTAAGGATGAATGGATGAAAGGATGAAAGGATGAGAAAGGTTAAAAGAGGCAGTGGATGAGTGAAAGGGGAAGTCACAGTTGAACAAGTGATACAAACAAACATAATCCATAAGATTTACAGCCAAGCAGCACTGTTACAACAAAGAAATAACCAATCAGGAGAAAGTGACAGTGGATGATGAAAAGATAAATCTAAGACAGAGGAAAGGAGCAGCTGGTGTACAGTTATGTCGAGAGGGTTTACAGTAAAATAAACGCAAACAAAAGCGGCTTATTGACTTTCAAGCCTGGAGCTAATCACCATCCTTTCTGAAACATACGAACTTCAATGGCTTCATCCCGTTCCAGCGTTAATGCACTTATATGAGCAAAAAAACAAATCACTTCTCAAGCTGCCATTAACATCCAGATGACAACTCGGAGTGGCAGATAGACACTTCTTAACAGAGACGGACCATTAGAGTCTACACAGTCAGAGATTAGATTATATCACATTATATGATTAAAAATAAATGTTATTCAGTGGAATGTTCCTACGTGAAAAATCTGTACTTTGTGTTCCTATTTGATTATGGCAAAAAAAACAAGTTTGGAAGTTTGAATCAAAATGTTTTTTCCCCTCATCTTCCAAACAGTTTCCAACATGTAAACTCTGTTCGAATCCATCTCTGTAGCGCTTACAGACAGTTTTTTATTAGAGCCACTTGCTAGCATCGTTTCTCTGGAATGCGTGGGTGTTGAGAAACACCTATAAACCATAAAAACGCCACCTATTGATCCGCCCGTACAGTGGCCTAAACGCAGAAGTGCAAAATGCGTTTGTAAAAAAAAGATGAAAGACAGACCCAACGCAAAACCTGAGAAAATAACACGAGAAAAAAAAAAAGATTAGATTTGTGCCAAAGTCTTGGAATCCATATAATAAAACTGTCGTGTTTTTTTGGGAGGAGTTCGCCTCAGTGTCTTTTTCTTATTTCACTCTTCAGCAAGCTCCAGCTGAGACACTGGTTTCTTTTGTGAAGCCGTGCACGTTTTCAAGTATTTACGTCATAAAAAGAAGACACTGTGCTCTCTTTTCACAAGCAGAGGACTGACCAAATACGTTTGTGACATGCTTTTCTTAAACTACAACAGGGTTACAGTATCGCAGCTAAAACCAAATAGAAGCTGCAGTTAGTAGCAAGTAAGAAGTTCATGTCATTATTTCCTATTAAAGTGAACAGCTGCCGGTTTGAATGAGTCTCTGAATGTCACTCTTAAACCACAGGGACGGATGTTTTCAGCTGAAAGGGACTTCAGACACAAAAATATGGTTTCAAGTACAGACAAGGAGCTTTATTTCTGTGTAGGATGTGAAAACTGTAGCTTGAATCTAAACTGAGCCAAAGATTAGTTGAGATTTTTTTCTTTTTCCAATATTTCTGGATGACACATCAGAGCAGAAACATAAGGGTTGAGTATTGAGAGTGAAACTGGATCATATGCTTTTAGGCAAAGCTACGATCTAAGAATAGAAACGTTGCGACACTTCTGCAGGTGACCTTTGTGTTGTGGAGAAAGTTCATTTCTGTGCAACTGCAGTAAAGTTGGCACTAAATGACTCAAAGACATTAGAGGCTGTTGAGCAAATGGCTTCATATCAGTTATTTCACATCGGTGTGTGTGACTTATCTAGGCTACATTCAAGAACCAAGACAGACTTTGCTCTTTACTAAGTTAGACTGACAATTAAAAAAAAAAAAAAGCAGCTGAACCGTTTCAGTGGCACACTCAGAGTGAGTGCATGGATCGACTGCTTCACCTCCTTATATTAGTGTATTTAATTTGTGTGTTTACACACTCGTGTTTCTGTCCTTACTTTGAGGCCAGGTCATCGGCTGCCAGCCCACTTTGGCCGTCGGAGTCACTGTGAGCCCCCTCGTCATCGTCATCCCCGACCATCCTGGAATATTAACACAAAATAAACGTGAGTTCACTGAATTACCACAGTCACCATTAAAGCTGTGCGTTTCTCTTAAATGGAGATTCCACATTATTCAGTGTGTTACTTCCTCACTCTAACATAAAATAAAACCAGAAAAGTTTTAATATTTTTGTTCTCGTTTAAATAATAAAACGGATGAAAATTTAAACTACATACAAACGTCGCTGCCAATTTAAATCACTATCAGTACGTGAGGTCCTGAGTTTTTCACCTGTTATAAGGAGTGTTGGGTTCATCTATTTTCATCAGGCCGTAATCTTTATCAGCTGGATGGTACGTTGCCAGGATGTTCATCTCATCCCATTTTGCAGATTTCTTTCTGTAAAGAGAATTAAAAAAAAAAAAAATGATAAGAAAAGGAGGGATAGTGACTCGGAGTGAACCGCTGCAGACCAGCTATTAATCCACCTCAGGGGAAGAGAGAGAGCGCGGCTATAATCTGCTGCAGAACGTGCCCCAGTTTTCACTCCTACTGCATTATTTTAGGAACGGCCGAACAAAAGACCAGAAATGTCTTCTGCAAAAAACACAACCCCTGACGTCTCCTGGGAACTGTGATTTTTTTTGTTTAGGTAACATGCCCTGGATGCAAGGAAGTGGGGCTGGTGATTATCAGCAGTGTGAAAAAGGTCAGAAGGGTCAATCTTCTTCCACGAGAGCATTTTGTTCTATCTCCCTTTAACACATCTGTCTCTGATTCCCATGAGGACTACAGCTTTAGCTCGAACATACTCTACTAGGAGCTTTTGTTCAGAATTACACTAATCCTTCTTACCCTTTCAAAACCTTAAAGGGAGTAAACACAGACAAAGACATGAAATCAGCATAAATGTTAAACAGAGCACCAGCCACTGTAGTTTCAGGGAGAGAAACTAGAACTATCTGTCCATTCCTTAAGACTTTCATTTGAGGCAAATATTTTATTGTCTTACTTTATTTGATAAGAGATCTGTAGCATTATTTGCAAAAATCCCAGGATTTATATGTGGACATTTTTCTTGTAAGCAGTTTTCTTAAACACAAGGTTTTCTTGCATTTTCTAGTTTCCACACAAAAAAAATCCCTACAGCTAAAACGACCTTATAGGGCTTTAAACGTGTCTGCCCTCTGAAGCCTCCTGAGCCAAGTCCCAGTACATAAACCCCTGACCTTTTTATGGTAAAGGTTGGGTGTCGTGGGAGACAGGAAGGCAGTGGGAGACTGGAAAAGGGGCTTAATCCACCACCTGCAAAGATTCACCTCTCTTACAAACAAGATAAAGACATTTTAGACCAAATAAAAACACGGTTCATACTTTAAACAGCTGCTCGGAGAAGAGCTTCAACCAAATATTGTGTATATTTAAGAAACAGAATTGTATTATTCACTGTGTAAACAAATTATTAATCCACAAAAAGGCATCATCAGTTCATTCACACACGCAAAAAGACAAGAATAGATTACCAAATGCCACAATGGACATAAAACTTCCAGTCATCGAGCATCAAGGATAATGGGCATGATTAGTGCTTACTAATTGACAGGAAACGGTAATAACTGAGCTGCTTGTTCTCAAAAAGCACCGCAATGACAGGGTGGTTTGAAAAATACTCAGTAAATGTTGTCCTCCGGAACAAAAATGCTCTCCGTCAACAGAACACGCACGTTCTGTAAAAGGAGCTCTCTTTGTTGGTTGGACACCAGCACAAATACCCAAATATCCCAAACAAATGTTCTGAGACGTTATCCTTCTGACACTGTAACGGATCCTTGCAGCAATTTTCTAGTTTTTTTTTTTTTTTGGCACACAAAGATTAGGAGGCCTCCCTCTGGAGGTTTTCCGGACACTTCCAACTGGGAGGAGACACCTGAACTCAGTGGAGGGATTATGAATCCTCTCAGGTCTGGAAACGCCTTAGGATCCCCGAGGAGGAGCTGGAGACTGTTGCTGGGGAGAGAGACAGCCAGGTCCAGGACCTGCTGCCTCCGTGACCCGATATAAGTGACAGAAAATACATGGATGGATGTTTAGTGCAGTCCTTTGCAGTATTCATGTTGTGCATATTTACTGTGTATTATGATAACAACAAATTTTTGATATATTGTGCAGCACTGACAAAAATCTTTTAAAAAAAGAATAAAAAACTGGTTGCACCTGCAGCTGCAACACTAAAAAAGCAGCACACACCTACTGCTAGGACACCTAAATACAGAGCGGCTCTATCTTTCACGTGACGACCATGGTTACCTCTCTGGGGTGGTCAACAGCTGGCGACATAAAGCTTCAGGGAAACTCATTAAACAGAGTGAGTCATCTCTGAGAGACGAGCAGCGCTATCAGGTGGCATAGTCGGAGGACAGAGAGGAAAAGGTCCGGCTCAGTCGCCGACACAAAGGACCCAACACAGAGACGGGACCAGCGGAAGACGTCCATTCTGCCGTGAAGAAAGCTGCTTATCGTAAAGCACAAACGCACACAGCTTCCAAATACCGAGTCCAGCCAAGAGGAAGTTCAGTGCCAGCATCAGCCAGAATGAAAAGCTCAGCGATTTCCCATCTCACAGCGAGACTTTGGCTGAATCACTGAGATTTCGTCAAATGTAAATAATCTCTTGGTTTCTTTGAAATATTTAAGGAGGATGGACATTTGTGAAGCATTGTCAACCCTGATTATCTAAAATAAATGTAACATAGCTTTTTAAAGGACTAGCAGGAGGACACTTAATGTCAGCTGTGGTTTCAGGCCAAGGAAACTAAAATTCATCTATATGTGAAAATCTAAGAAAAACGTCTGTAAAACACACAGGAGCCAAAGGACTAACTTTTTAATGCTCAGTTTGTAAAAGATTTGAACAATCTTTGCATCTAAATTTTTTTATCCATATTTATAATCCACTTCCTTGTATTAAAGTCATTGCTTCTCCCTTTTTTTGCAGGTAATAGATTAAATCAGACACCTGCTAATTGTGTGAATGCTTTTAAGCATTCACACAATTGTTTTCCTGTTTCTCTTTCTTATCTATTATTCTTCTTTCACTATTCCGTACATTTTTCGGCATCTAACTCGTTCCGCAATTTTTCAGCTATTTCAACCGTTCATATATCAAAACGTTCAGCTCATTAATGACAAGACCGCTATGACTTTTGGTATTGGTGCAATTTCGGCTGTTTCAGATATTTAG
>NC_051453.1:8501345-8522806 GCF_001649575.2 Kryptolebias marmoratus | reverse complement strand
TTCTATCTTATGCAAATCTTCTTCAAATTAGCTTCTGTTTCACTTTTTGCGTTTTCATTAAACTTCAGCTGTTCAGCATATCTTCAGCCGCTTTCAGCAAAATTATTCAGCAAAAAAAGCATTCACACTGCATTTTCGCAGGAAATGCAACTTCTCTAGTTCTGACTGCATCTGTTTCACATCTAAAGATTTCTTTCTTTCTTTGAAGCAGAAGGTAAAACATCAGAGTGGATTTTTTTTCCTGTTCAGAATATGGAAAGTCTGATTGGCTGACTGCCAGTCAACACGTCCACCATGCAGCTTGGAGGAGGTCGAGTTTCATGGAAGCGTCCATGAAATATGCATGACAAGGTGTGAAGCCTTATACTTCATCTGTTAACCTAATAAAAAGGGAGGTGCTATTAAAAAGTTTTATTCTCAAGTGGGTCAATAAAGCCCGGCTCTGCCCCACAAAACAATAATAGTGGCAGGCATAAACATCGATTTCAATGGGTTTAGTGTGGAGAAAGTGTGTGTTCCCATTCGAACTCCAGCAGCGCGTAATATCGGTGTGATTAAGGGGTAAACATGTAACACGATGCAGCTAGAATTAGAATACTGCGCGTAGCTCAATTTAATTATTGCTTTCTCTGAACATAACCGTATTCAGGTTACAGCAACCAGGAAATGCTATGGCTGCTTCTCATTCAGAGCGAGGTCTTAATTGGGTTAATCATAATACTGCTGCACACATAAACACCCCTCCACACACACACACACACACGCATCTCAAAGAAACGACCTCCAACAGAGGAGAGGATCAATGACGGAGATTGACACCGCTGCATTTAGTTCAGCAGAAGTCTCAAAAGAAAGCAACAAAATGCAGCCTTACATACGAACAGATTATATTTGAGTGTAATGTTAACATGGACTGTCTAGGGAACGAAATGCTGTAATTTGTTGACGCAGGGTGTTGTCCACCTGAATGGTTCCTAGCTGGTACATATTTTAAGAGGCAGTCCAGGATATCCTCTGTGCGCAGCTGAATGATCCAGGAGGGCAATGTGATCTGTTCTACACAATTAAAGAAGACAAAAGCAGAAACATGTTGAGGCTGCTGCCAAGCCCGCCGTTCGTGCTGCACATCTGAACAACTCCGAGATGAAAGCTTGCAGCTTTATGCTGTCAATTCTGTGCTGAATATATATAAAAAAAAACATACAGATTGTGGTATGCATTCTTAGCATACCATCCCAAACATGGAGGGACCTCACAAAAAATAACTATATAATAACAACTGAATTCAAACTTAACATAAGCATGAAAGCATGAAAACTTTGATTTATAACAGTACTTTAAGAAATCTTTTCAAGCTCCTAAATTAATAGAGACAAAAATATATATAGAACTCAGAAAAGATCTTTGCTTGTACATCAATGAAAAAAACAATTATACTGTGTATATATTTGACTATTTGTACTCTGAATACTTCTTTGTGCATTAAAGTCAAAGCTGACAGCAGCACCATAAAACATGGTGGTCAGCCTTTATTTCCCTTTGAGGATTTGGTACTTGGCTGCACACAGAATCCCAAAATCTCCTTTTCCTCCTCTTCCTCGTCACTCAGAGAGCGAGAGAGAGAGACTATTTTTGTAGCGGCACTGAAAAGGCTCGATCCACTGTCGGTAAAAGAAAGAAAAAAATCACAAATAACTGCCATCCTTCTTTGCCCTAATTTCCCAAGCAGCAGCTCAGAGGACTGCTCCTAATGACTCGACTGGCTGGAAAAGTCCAAATGGGGAACTCGACGGATAATTAGAACAGCTGCTGATCCGTACCAAAGTAGTTGGTAAAACATAAAGTAGTCAGGAATTTGATCAGCTTTAAAAAAAGCTGCACTAAAGGCGCCTTAATGAACAGTGATTTTCTACATCAATCAACACAGAAAGCAAAACAGTGTCTTATTATAGTGTCTTACCTACAGACACTAAAGTGTGGGGAAGCAAAGATTATCCCACTAATGTTTAGTCTGGCACCCACCGTGTGTGTGTGCAGCCATATTCATCCCCCTTTTAAACTAACATTTGTATAATTCTATAATCTTCAATAACATATGTGACAGATTTCTAAAACCTGGCTATTGTGCACTACAGGTACCAAAACAGGCAACATTTTCGGCTACCATCAGGAGTTTTGAAGCATTTGGCAGGTGGGTGGGGTTAGTTCATATCCATGGCTGCAACACAGGCAGTAAGTAGATTGTGTAAGGCCATAAAGCCCTCAAATGTGTGATTTTATTTTTAGACCCATCCACCGCAACATACTGTATTTGATGCCCAAAGATGGAGACACAATCGCAATGACTGTTTAGCTGGCCATTTCTCTCTTTTGCAGCTATTGTGTGTTCTGCAAGCCGCTCATTGTTTGAGAGGTAGTTGAAACTCTGAGGCATTAATTAACCTTGAGACAACATCCAACGTAGGTCAACAACCATTGTTGCTTCAGGTATACATTCACCCAGTTCCTCGCAGATTTTAGCTCAGCTCTCAGGTGACACACAGCTAAATATATACAGAGAACAACATTAATTGCTGTCACAGTTACTCAGATAAATTTAGTTTCTCCTTGAAGTTATGCCTACTAAAAATCTCCTGTAAACAGCCTAAACTCAAATCCAATGCAAGCTACTTTCACAAGATCAAGTGGAATAACAGGTAATGTGTAGTTTTTCGTGTTCTCTGAGGGCAGAGAGGCAGTGAGAGCAGGACAGAAATGACTGTGATTTTGGTGCATTAATACACCTCAGTGTAACAGCAGAAGTGCCACCGCAGATGAGATGCCAACGTCCAACTCGTGCCGCTTCGACCCTGAGGCAAAGTGCCCGCCGGGCAGCAGAAGAGCTGATTCAACGCTAACACACCCACTTTTCACAACCTTCGCATTTTTACAAGCAGCCTGTTGATCCACTCCAACCCATTTTGCCCTGCAATGCTCTTCTTTTTTGTTTGTTTGGACACAGTCTGAAACAAACAATACGACTTTACTGAACACAAATAACATTTCAGTCAACTGCCAGAGGTTATATGAGCCGTCTCCTTGGCCAACAACAGGATGGAAAGGAAGCCAAAATGGCAAGATGTCTGCAGACATAAAACACGAAAGGCACCCTGAATGTGTTCATGAGGCAGATTATGATAAAACAGTAGTTTTTAATAGGCATTTCCAGAGAAGCAGCTGTAAGAAAAGCCTCATTTAGCCCCAAACTGGAGCCTGGAAACCTTTTCAGACCTGTAACGTAGGTGTTAGATATAACAAAGTAAAGGCTTATAAACACGGATCTGTGACTCTTAGTTTTAAATGCATTTATAACTTAGCAGTTCTGACATTAATTAAAAATAAACCTTTATATGATCACTCTGTTGTACCCTGTTAGCAGATATATCAAATGCACTGCTGGTTCTGTGACTAAAAAAAACTGTGAGGGAAACTTAAAAACCTGGAAGGCAAGTTTCATCAGTCACAGTCGGTATAATCATTGCCCAGTCCCAATATGAGCACTGACTCTAAATATATAATGTTATCCCGGGGGAGAGACACAGTTATTTGAGGTTTGCCAGCTGTAACTATCATAATATAAACAATGACAAATCATTTAACGCCACTGTGTTATCGTTAGCATAGTAAGCTAACCCGACACTAGGTTGAAATGCAGATGTAAACAACATTAATGTCTGTGACAGGGAGGAGACAGCATTTGATACCGCTGAGAAAAAAAAAAACCCAGAAAGTTCCTATTCGGTCTGCAGACACAGCCGGGTAGCATTAAGCGCCAAAGAGGAGTGAGCAGAGTTAGGCTAACAAGTACCTAGCTACAGCCGGCTACCTTCGCGGGGAAACACCCAACACGGCTGGGCAGGAAACTTACTGGGTCTCATCTTCCGACAGTCCGGCTGGGACGTGCTCCGTGTGCTCCTCGGGCAGCACTTTCACGTTTCTGCTGCTGTTCTTGTTTTTCAAGATGCCTTTTATCGGTCTGGGAGCTGCCATTCCCGCACAGGCTTTGAGGAAGCGGACCCCGGGTTCTTCTTCTGACTACTATCGCTCCCAAACTGATTTTATTTCTGCCCCTCGATTTCGTAATTTAGACGATTGGTTTCCAATAAGCAGGCTCCGCTGCGAACGTGCACTTCTTCATAATTCAACACTTTCCCTTAAAAGTCGAGAGAGAGAGAGAGCCAGACAGGATCCTGCATTGCATGGACTATTTTAGCATGTCTGCTCTCGGGTTGATCAAAATCTACTGGGGGGCAAACTGGACTACGGCGCTACGAGCAGAGCAGCTCGAAATATCGCGAGACTTCCTCAACGTGGTTTCGCCCCGTTCCAAAATAGATGGCTCCCTGCTGCCCTCTTGTGGAATAATGCAAAAAAACAGTTTCGTCTTTCTTTTTCATAAGGAGACTTAAAGCTATTATTTTGGTCTATTAAATAAAATGACTTTTTTAAATAAGAAAGGAATTAAGGGAAGGCTATGTTAGGCTGTGTGCATATTTTGCTTATGTAAACAAACTAAGTACGCTTGTGCTTCATATGAAAACTTCATAAATGAATGCAGGTTAAGTTGTCCTAATTTGATTATAGATATAATCTATTCAGTTATAACAGAAAACATAAAAGAGGATTATGGATGTGGTTGTTTACACATGATATAAGAAAAACATTCATCTAAATTCATAGTTTTCACACGCTGATTACACCAAAGACAGCTGTCTGACTAAAGGGCTCAGTTGTCAAAATATTAAACTAAAAGTTGCTGTTTTTTTGTGGGTTTTTTCCCTTGTGTCAACTGTACACCTGCCTCGAAGCTACCTTTACATTAACAAAATGATCTTATCATGTATGACTCATGAAAACAGAAATTTAAAGTTTTCTGAAGAAAACATTACACAACATAACAATGACAATTACATTATAGATGCAAAACCCTCTTTTATAATGTATGTTTTCTGCTGTAACATTAATGTGTGGAGTTAGCCTGCTTGTAACATGCTATAACTAAAACTGAGCAAAATGTTCTACAAGGTTTAATGATTGAGTCTTGGCTCACTTTTAGCTTACGACCTCAGCTTTTCATTCTGCCTTTTTTATACGGAACAAAAACGACTCACCAAACACGCATTAATTTGAAGTTTTCAGCCATTAAATCTGTTTTTTTCCCCAGGTTTTATTAGGAACCACTCATTTGCATTTGACATTTTAAAATCACCAGCCGTTTCCAGGGATTCTGTGTTTTTCTTTTTCAAAGTTCTAACCCTGTGATTAATTTACGTATACTTTTATGCAGTAAAAAATAGCACAAAATTAAATTATAAAACTGCTGAGAATAAAAAATGACAGTAATGGACATCATGGTTGCAGCTTTTGTGACAATCTAAACCTTTTCAATGCACAGAACCTCCTGCTTTAAGCACATTTTAAGAAATACAAACAATGCCTAAAATGAATTTAAATCAGGTTTATGCTACAATTTCTATACCCAGTTTTCCAAAGTAATGCATTTTTTTTACTTTGAATGAGTGGTTGATAAGGAAGAAATAGTGTAAATGTCTTATTTAATGAAAAAACAACAACAACATTTAGTTATTTATATAACAATACCTGTTTTGTTATGTGAATAACATCCTAAAATGAAGGATTTAAATATTCTCCCTTACCATTGAAACATGCTGATGAAATAATTACTTTACACATCTATACATTGCTTTTAAATAGAGATTACAGTGTTATGGTGAAACTTAACTTTTTAAAGTTACATCTATTTTATTGTTCCTGCTGATGCATCTGGCAATTGTTGTACTTTGGGTTTCTTTATAAACCTCTGTCGAAGAAAAGGGCAGAACTTGTGAACTGGAACCAAAAACAGTCAACAATCAATCACCCTAAAGGGTTGCACTCCATTAGATGGTGCTAAAGATTTAAAAGTTTGTCTAGCATTTCATATTTCCTTCTTTCTGCTGATCTTGGGGTTGAGGCGGCAAGACATGAACTAATTAGACACTTTTATAAGATTTTTAATATATGATAATTAAATATATTATATATATATATATATATATAAAATACCTTTTAATAATTCTGCTGACAGCTGACATGCAGATCTCGGGCTCCTCTCATGTGACTGTAAAAGGCAGAAAACGGATCTATCACGTGGATCTGTTTACGTCTGGAGTCATTTCCGGAATGGAGTGATTGACAGGCATCTCGCCTAATCAGAAGCGTCGAGTTCGGGTCTCGCACGAAAGAAGAAAGAAGCTAACGTTGTGGGATTAAACAGTAACGTTTACGCTCGTACTCTGGACCTCCGTCCAAATGAAACGAGCTGCATCCATATTTCTCAAGATTGTCCATGTGGCCTTTTACGACACGCAGTGAAGGGGAGCAATGTTGCTGACAGCAGCTAATTATCTGGAAAAGACGAGGTTACAAGCAACATTAAAGGTAAACACCCATAACAAGTTAGCTTCCTCCGTTAGCATCATGCTAACGGGTACGACGTTCTGCTTTGGTCTCCACCTGCAACATTTTAGTGTCCACACTGATTTATGATTGTGTGTACTGTTACATTCTCGAGGTGCTTGACATAATTATTAACGGTGTTATTGTATAAATCGTTTAATGTTTACATATCGATATCCTGGTTAGCTTAACATCTGTTTTTAGATGTCTTCTCACTGGTAAAATGTGCTTGTCATCTGCAATTCCACTTTCTGTCTTAGTAAAGCTGTTAGTATCTCACAGCTTTCGCTCAGAAGATGTGGGATCGTTGTCACTTGATGCTGATCTGATTCCTCCTGTTATGAAAGATGCAGCCTTCACTTCCCCCATCAGGGCTTTTTTTTTTTTTGCTATGATGAAACAGAAAGGAATCCCAGCAGGGTTGTTCTGCTAGCTTCTCCTTCACATCTGCGAGCTTTTCTTTCAAATAAATAACCAACATGAGGTAACTCCTTGACTCATTCATTCCCAAAGCTGGGTTTGGGACACCATCGTGAAACACCTAAGAGGGTGCTGAGATGATCTACGTAAATAAAACTTAAGTTTTTGTAGTATTTTGTGCTGATGTTCATGCTCGATTGGCCTGTTGGTGAAAAGCTTGAGGCTTTTCTGAAAGTCACATTACACCTGCAGATTTAAATAAAATAAATGTTTATTTGTGCTCTAACCATCCGTCCATTTTTTTGAGACACTTTCCATGCAGAGTAGTGGGGAGCTGGTGCCTAAACCAGTGGTGTCCAATCCTGGTCCTGGAGGACAACCATTCTGCATGTTTTAGTTGTTTCTCTGGTTTGAATGACTAAGTGATTAACAGGCTTTAGGACCTGCTGAGGAGCAGGAAAACAATAACATCTAACCTCTTCATCTTCAGTAGTGTAGTGACTATAGAGAATTACCAATTAACCTAACATGGATGTATTCGGCCTGTGGGAGGAAACTAGTGTGTGTGGAGAACATCAACGCGGAAAGGCTGCAGCTGAGGCTTAAACCTGCGACCTTCTTGCTGTGAGGCAACTGCTTCACCCGCTGCAAAGTTCAACTTTGTCACATCTTCCCATACATGACAGCTATCTTTTTAATATTTAACATCATTGAACAAAACAACTCTCAAGTTTGTTTTCAGACTCTGTTCACAACCCCACTTCAAAAACGAGTTTAGTCACATTTATGGTAATAACAAAATATTATCATAAAGAATAATAAAATATCATTTTGATAGGTGTAATTGAAATCAATTTATTTGATACAAACATGGACTAATAAAATAAGTCAGAAACATTGTTAATACAAATATAAAAGATGTGAAGTAAAAGAAAAGAATCTTGTCTAAATGTCAGTAAAATAATGCAAAGGTTTGTATTATAGATGAATGTTTTATTTGATAAATGAAATACTATACATAGAAAAAATATACATTTTGAATTATTGGATTTTTTAAAAAACATAATTTCAGTTTAATGGCAACAGTACATTTTACAAGGAAGTTAGGTAAATGTCACAAAAATACAAAAATAAAAACCAAAATGTTTAGGAAAGTTTATCTTCTTCTTTACTTTTGTAATAAATAGTTTCACAGAGCCTCATTATATCAAATGTTTTCCATCTAGGAAAAATTGCTGCCAGCAATTAAAAGACTTTTCTTCTGCATTGGCTTTGCTTTCTAGACCCAGAGGCTACATAAATTTCTTCATGTGCTGTTTGTAATGTTAAACGTTTTAAAACTGATTGTATGAATGCCTTATATGCACAAATTCTTTTGCATTTCCCAGGTTTGACAATAACGGCCGTCTTATAGGAGCCCAGCTTCGTGGCTGTTTGTTCGGTCACTTGCGGATGTTTGCGCAGCGAAGAAGCTGAGGGTTGAAACGTGATGCCAAGATGCTGCTGTCTCTGGTTATGTTGATGTTGTCTGCCACGCAGATTTACACCGTCTTCACCGTTCAGCTCTTCGCCTTCCTCAACCTGCTTCCCGTGGAGGCTGACATATCTGCTGTAAGTGAACAGGAAAACAAATACCAACCTCCATGTTGCTTTGTTTATGAAAAGATTGCAAAGAGTTGCTCTAGCAGTCATTGTTGAGCCTAAATGAATCCGCACGCCACAACTAATGGTATTTTCCTATGTTTCAGTACTCATTTGACAACAAAACTGAAAACTTTGATGATATGCCTGCACGGTTTGGCTACCGGCTCCCTAGTGATGGATTAAAGGTGAGTACAAAAGGGCCAGGTGTTGATTTAAAGCTCTGACTTAGTTTTTTACTGGAGATTGTCACTTTACATCTCTACTGAATTGACATCTAACCACTTAGACATACAACAGACAGGAAGCACGTTATGTTTCTGAGATAGATGTCTTGGGATAAAATTCATGATTTACAAAATAAAGCAAAAAAAAAGTTATGTATGAAGTCAAACTCATGCATTTACTTTAATAAATCTGGACACTTCAGATTCCCTTGACTGAAGCTTAATGAACGTTTAATCAACTCTACTGAAGCAACTCTCAAATACTGCTGTTAGAGTCGAGTATTTCAATACCATGTCTTGTTGTTTTTGTTGTGGTGAGGTTTCTGGTTGCTGCAGAAGTTGATCCACAAAGCTCACAAACAGAGGGGATGATTCATGTCTGCTATCTAAGCTGGCCATTGTTTCCAGCAGTCAAGAGCTGCTTGTTGTTGTTGTTGTTGAACAAAGGCTTTCTGCTCTCAGAGATGAGCCAAAAGCTGGAAATGCTGTTTCTGAGCACTTTATTTGGACTACTACAGTTTGTAATGCTTTGTTGTTATTTCTAACACCATTACATCATTAAGAGGGTAGCAAATTATCATTTTAGCACATGAGGTATGACATCATGATATATTTTTTTTAAAAAAAGGTTAAAACCATTCCTAGCATCTTACATCATGAAAATTACACGTTGAAAATTAACACAAGTTATGTTGTTGAAGGCCTGTTATCTGTGAAGCAGAAAACTATTTATGGTCAAATGTTCAAGCAGTTAAATGAAGATTTATGACCAACAAACGTCAGGATCAACCAACAAGGAAATCTGAAGGAAATCTAAACATTCCAATTGAAATGACATGCTAACTTGTTTTAATTTAGACAAACAGCAGGGATTTGCCGTTGTGCTTTGTGTGCGAGTGGAGGAATTTTAGTATTATGTAACAGTAGGCTTAGTCTCGCTGTTTTTCCACTCTGCATTTAATTTACATCTATTGTCCATGTTTTGTTCTCTATTTATTATTATTATCTCCCTGCTGCTGTCCAACAGGAACAAAAATGCTAAACATTTAACAGATATGTTGTTCAGGACTGACACAATTGTTCTCCTGTTTGCTGTAAATGTCTCTTTGAGCAAATTTGGCAGAAAGCTGTTGGATTCCACAGCCTTTAAAAACAACAACAACCTGTACAGGATGGATATTATTAAGTAAAGTCAAGTAAGATGGACTGAGACCAGATTTTAGAGGCTCTTCTTCAGCTTTGTGCATAAAAATGTGACCCTGAAGGTTGGCTAGCTTAATGTCTTGGAGCATGAAGCAAGAATAAAGTCAGTTACACAAAATTTAACATGACACGACTTTGAGTTTATAAAGTGACTCTGCTGGGGGAACTGTGTGTGTTGGAATTATACGTTATTCCCTAACTTTACCGCATCTTTACAAACCTCAAAAAGATATGGGATCACAAGACGGCACAAGCTGGTTTATCTCCTGACGATGTCCCACAGGGAAAGAGGCCTCGTACAGAAATACATAGCCTTTTCTGTTTCTGGTTGCACTACTCTGTTTTTTTACTCTCATCTCAGTGTTTGTGCATGCAGCTGGATTCCTCTGTACACCCACTGTATGCAGCATACGCACCTTTTTTTCTGTGAGCGCTAAGCTTTGATATCGGAGATCATTACCTCCCTATTAATTGATGTTGTTTCTTTATAAAATAACCCTGGGTATACCATTTTTAGATAAAAGACCTTCCTTTAAATGAGTGAAAATAACGAAAGCGCATAGCTGCAGAAAGACAAAAATCATTCGCAAACTTTGTGGAGTACTTGAGAAAAATATTCCATCTTACAGATGCATTGATTCTGTTTGACAATAACAAGCTGCTGAGTTCCTTTAGACGCTGTAGAAAAGGCTGGGAGTAAAAACAGACATGGAGAGCTGATCTTTGTCACAGCACTGCCTGAGAATCAATACCACAACCAATGTTTATAACTGCTTCCTGTTCGCAGTAAGGTTTTGTCATCCCACTCAGACATTTTGTTTCCATTCCATTTTTGTACTCGCCGTCACTTCTGTAATTATAACCCAGTGTGTTGGCTTTGTCTGACAGAAGACGCTGGCATTTCTTTGGTTTGTCTCTCTGCAGCAACCAGTTTATGAGAACTGATTATGACCAGAGGAGGATCACTGGCCCTGTTATACCCTGTAAAATAAGTCAAAAATAAAAAAAATATCATATATCTTTTTCTATTTCTGTGTGAATGCTTGTGCACAAGCTACAAAAAGATTTAAAATATAATTTGAATTCAGACTCTACACCATCAGCTGTAACTATTTCTGTTTCTTACAAAACAAGCTGCAGGATAAATTACTTCCAAACACACACACACATACCTTTCTTACAATTTTTTGTTTTAATCTATTTGTCCTCTAAGATATTTTTATCATAATGCTTTGGGGGGATTTGTTAGTCACAAAATTAAAGCAAGAGTTTACTTTCCTCCCCCAACTTACTTTGTTTTGTCACATGAAGCCAATGACTCAATATGGTGAAAGTACACACAGAGAGGCTGCATATCATAGATTCATGTGTACTATAGACTTAGAGTTCGGTGCTGTGTGAATTGTCATCTGTTTTGATAAACAAGTACACTTTTAAAGCACAAGAACCAACGCCTGGTTGTCGTAAATTGTAGGAGTTGTCTTCTTTTGTTGGTCTTGAATGAAAATCATTTTTTCAGACTGTTAAATGTGGAGGGTAAAAGAACTGTAGAGGTCTGTTTTTGGCCTAACTAAAAGGAAACGCTTCTGCTTTTTATCAGGTGCTCTGGTTTCATCATGCAGGGCAGTGACGTAGAGTTCAGATGTACTGATGACTTTGAGTTGCTCACAGGTTTGGTTGTGATTATGTGATCGTGGGAGGTACATTTCCTTTTTGACTGATCAGTTTGATTCATTACAGGTGACAGAGTTGTTGCATAACAGGCAGGCGGATGTTTTAATGCAACAGCCAAGACTCAAAACCTTAGAAGACCTCCTTCTAAAATACATGTGAAGAGGCAGCCATCCTGTTCTGTTCCTATAGGGACTTATGCCTGGGTTTTGCTCTGATGGATTCAGATTAAACTGTAAAGTCCCAGAAGGCCTTTGGGACGTCCTGAATTCCTTGTTCAACCCTTTTGCCGTCAGTGAATATTCTCACTGATGCGTTTCGTGCACCTGCATTAGTCAGTCTTGTTCTCTTGTCTGGTAAATGCAGAGCAGCCACTCACGTGTGTTTTTTTTTTTTTTAACAGCCCTGTGTCCGGGTGGCTTGAGCTCTATACTTCTGCCGAACATTTCTGTGCAAGAACAGGTTTTCTCGCCTGAGATTTCCCAACCTCTCGTCTTTCTGATGAAGGATAAGAGGCGCCCGTCTTTGACTTGACCTTTCTAAAATTCACAATCTGACATTCACATCAGTGTTAAGCTGTGGTTGACAGCGTGTGACTGTGAAAGAGGAGTGTGGTGGGTTTTATGTGCTTTTGTCTGACTTGTTTCTGTTAGTTTTACGATTATCCTCCACAAGAGAAAATACTCTTCTCATTCCCATAATTTGACCTTTGCCAAACTACTAACTGTTTCAGCACTTTTGCACGTAGTTATTCTTCCAGGTATGTTGATAAATACTCATACTTCACACTAAAGCCAGAAGTGGGAATGTCCAAGCAACAACTAAACAAGCAGAGTAAAAGTAGTTCAATGCAGTGCTTTCTTTAATAAAAACTTAATTCTTAATTCAAAATCCTAATGTTAGCCCTCCACCTGCTCCTCCCAGTGTGAACACGCAGAACGTAGGGGTAGGGCTAAAAGGAGTGAAATGGGATTCAGCCTCAAATTTCTAGCTCTGCCGGGAGACTCGCAGCTAATTTGCTTGTTTTCCTGCACATATCTTCTATGCAAAATATGACCCAGACACAAAGTTGGACACAACTACTCTGATACGCTAACATTTTGTGCACGTTGATGGCAAAAAGCCATAAGAATCCTTGGAAAAGTGTGAGCCATCTGTGCCCCAGAATCCTGGCCGTGTTTTATTTTGTTGCCTTGTTATTTTTAAAGGTGGAGAACAATGCACAGTCTGCGTGTCTGCATCATAAAACGATGCGTAGCTTCAGCTGCTTCCTGTTTTCTGTCTTGGTCTCGGGTCTGGGTTCGGTTCTGAATGTTACCAAAGCTGAGTGGGAAGCGGCGCCGAGTTTAATCGGTTTTTAGGGAAACCTCACTCAGGTTGAGTCACATATTAATTTCTTTGTTTCTTTCCCCCTTTCAACTCACAGCAAATCTGCAAACAAGCCCAATAGTTAGACGTTTCTTTTTTTTTCCTGGCAGGATTAAATGTAATCCCTGTATAATAATTTGCAATAAATCCCCTTCGCTTCCGTCTCGGATTCTGCAACAGCAGAAAATCCCCTTGTCTATCAGCACTCGGGCACCGTTTTAGCTCCTGCTACAAATGTCTCCTGGGTGAAAAAGAGGAAATTAAGAGATTTTTGCTCCTTTGAAGTGCAGTAATTTATTGAATCAAATTAGATCAGAATATTGGAGCTATTGTAAATTTGTTTGCAGTTGTAGGAATTTATGGGTTTCCAAAATGTTTTTCTGCAATTACATCCAGCCTTTCCTCTCATCAGTCTAAAAGAGAACTAAACCTAAAGAAGTTTTGCCAAATATATATATGGAAACCAAAGGACTTTGTATCCGAGTGTATCTCTGCAATGTGACAATGCACATGGCAGCTGAGCTTTACAAGAGACTTTTTAGGCCCTAATTTTCACAAGCAGAGATGATTTTCTGACATCTTAATGAAACCTATGCAACATAATTAAAGTAAAGCACAGCACTTTGCTGTCCTGTCTTCAGAGCACTTTTGTTGCAGCTGATTTAAGGAACTGGAGTGAGACATTTAGCCTTACGCCTCTCTCCTGCTGAACATTTGTGCTTTGGGAGCTTCCCAACAAACGCTCATAAATCCTTAAAGACAGCCTGCAGGACTCAGGCTGATTGATCACAAAGTTCAATCTCATATAGTTATTGATCCAACTTTTAAACAGAGGTTTGTTTTGCGTCACACTTCGAACTTTCCCAGTTCTCAAAAACACCGCACAGCTATTAGGGAAGTGGGATAATTTACTAAACAACTGGGGCCAATTAATTCATCAGTGACTCTCTGGTGCCCCATTTTGTTGTGATTTGTTTTCTGTGAAAATATTGCTTTTTAGAGCTTATTTTTAACAAAGCCTACTGGGTTACTTTTGTTCTGGTTTGTTCTTAATGACAAAAGGGAAACGAAGCATAAAAAGCTGCGTCTCCTCAAACGAATACTTCAGCAGCTGTCAGCTGATGGAGTTATTTTCAGACATGTGATTTGTTGCGTTTGCTCCACCAGTAGATCGGGAACTTTCCAAGTGCCTGATGTTTTTTGTGCAACTAAAAGTTTCCTTCGTGTCACAACCACATCTTTCCTCCTCTCTCTGCCACCCGCCGCTGTTAAACTGTAGAGATTGGAACTGAAACGTGCCACTTTATGTTGTGTGGTTCATCCTTATGTCCTAATTTATCAAGGCGGAACAAAATTCATTTAATGCAGTGTAAAGAAGTTCATTTATCGCGGCACAGGCGTCACATGTCATGGGTTCAGTCTGTAACGCTGTAGATGAGTGGTGTTTAATTTCATGTCCTCACACAGACTTCAGTCAGTGTTTCCAGCATGCCGCCTCCTCCTCCTCCTCCTCCTCCTCCTCCTCCTCCTCCTCCCTCAGTTATTTCCTGTTGCTCAGCCTCATCTCGTCTCCATTCTGCAGTGGTGGCAGACGTTTTTCTTACACCCTGTTTTCCCGTCCAAGAGAGGGCGCTCTTGCTGCTGGTTTAGTTGTCAGGTGGAGGAATGTGAGGCAGTGGCACAGTGATGTCATTTAGCAGCAAGTGGCGGCTGCATTGGAGACACCCAGAGCCGGTGGTGGTGTTTCCTCACGTACCTTCTGTGCAGCCGTCCGAGATCCTGCGGGTTTTCTTAAATTCACAAGTTTGATCGTCCACATTTGCAGTCGTGCTCATGTTGAGCTACGATCCGTCCGGACAGTACGTTCGGTCAACAATTTTCATCTTTCTTCTGTTTTGACAGATTTACTTTGATAATATTTTTTTTCTTTTTTTTTGTCCCAGCAGTCATTTTTCATGTTTGTCGTCGCGTCAGTACGGCAGTCAGCCAGACGCGTCCCTGCAGGAAATCACTTTGCTGCGAGCCGACTCCGGCCTTATGTATGTGACAGAAAGTGCTGACTCCTCGGTGGGATGTGCCAAGATTTAAAGCTATAGCTTGGTGTGAGAACAGGGGTAAATGCAGAGATAAAAGTGACACAGCAGTCCACGCTTCCCATCTGCAGCTCAGACTCTTCAGGCACTCTGGTGTTAGTTTCACGTGCATAAGAGCAGCAGAGGTTTTGAAATGTTTATAAAACCACGTCACTCCCTCTTTATATCTTGCTTACTTTCTTTTAAATTTCTCTCCATTTACTTCATTGACTTCACCCTTTTTCTCTGTCGTCATCCAACACCCTGTATCTTTTTGCTGCTTCGTCTTTTCTGTTTGATCCCATTTTCAGTCTGTCGGTGGACTCCTCTGTCATCTTCTCCCTATCTCCTCATCAGTCTCTTCAAAGCTTCAGAGCTGAAACTGGAAATGGGACCAGGACAGGAAGCAGCAGAGAGGAATGAAGATGGGGAAATGCAAGGGTCAGAGAGTCAGAAAGTTTTCAGGGAACTCTGAGAACAATCGGCTTCTTTCACATCGAATTATAAAACACTCATACGATGTTTGTGTCTTTTTAAAATAGTCGTTTTTCAGCAGTTCAGTCATAGAAACTGTAAGAATCATTTGCCTTGTAGCCTCATTTGGTTATTTCAGTCTGTCTTTACTGGTCTGAACTTGATTGTTTATAATTTTCCCCTGATATACATATCATCTTTTCTGTTTCTTTTTTAAAACAACAACAATGGCTGCTTGTCTAAGTGTTATCTTTTAATGCTGACTTTTTTTTTATTTTTCCAGAAAAGTGGCTTGCTCGGCTCGTTAAGCAAGAACAATTGCTAAAAATGGGATTGAAGTCACGTATGTTGCTTACGTCCTCTGTTGTTGTTGTTCTCACAGGGCTTTCTGATTAGCGCTCGGCCGGAAAATGCGTGCGAGCCCATCAAACCCCCTCCCAGAGACAACTACACGGGCGCCTTCTTCGTCCTCATCAAACGCTTCGACTGCAACTTTGACATGAAGGTACCGTGTTTGAACTGGTTGACAGAACCCGGCCGCACTTTGATAAACCCCAAGTATAACCAGTTTTACTTAAAAAAACCGTCTGTGCAGCTTCATGGAAAGGGTTTTTTCTTCTTTTGTGTAAATTTTAACAGCAGGAAATGATCTAAAACACAATTTCTTTCAATGTGAACGTATTTGTTCAAGCTGCCAAAACTGCACCAACGTGTTTGAAATCCTGCTCTCAGTGCATTTATGTCAGCAGGGGGTGTATCAGAGTTCATTTTTACTGGAGCTCAAAGATCAGCTTGCTGGAGCAGGAAGACATGAAGTGGCCATTTCCCTAAATACAATTTCCTGCAAGATTGTCCCACGCATTCTGCTGCCTCTCTGTCTTTTCCTGCAGGTTTTTTATTTTTTTTATTTTTTCTGCTTTTAAACCATTTTAAACCACCGCCTGAAAACTGGAGAGAGCCGATTAGCAAAGTGAAACAATCAGCCAGGTGCCATGTGCAGAGAGGGGCGGGAGTGGGCTGTCCTGGAGAGGAAGAGAGCTGCTGACAGAGGAGAACAAAAATAGAAAGCAAAGAAAAGAGTGATTTAAAAAGTCAAGTCTGTAAAACTGACCTGTCTATAAAAGAGAGAAAATAAAACTTCCTTGGAAAGACTATAAATCAATCCAGGACCGGATCTGGGTTGAATGGGATCACTTGTGGGGGCAGTTTTTTTTTCATACAATTCGTTGCACCACTGTTAACGCTTCTGTCATCATAATGATTCAAAAAAACCAATATAAAATTGAAACGTTTGAAGCACTATTTTTGTGAGCATTGGAAATCTTGATTGGACGTTGTTCTGGTAATTGTGGCGACGCCGCAGACCTGCAGATGTCGAGCCGGTTGCTCGTGCTGACTCATGGGGAGCGACGTGTTTATTTGCGTTTGAAGTGAGGAAATGAGGTGTGCTCACTGGTGGTCACTCAGAACTCCTGCAGAGATGCATCTCAATGCCAGGCTGTGCTCTCTTAGGAGGAAATCAGCCGAGACATTCAGGTCTTTTTCCACAGTTTCCTTATTTGTGAACAAAGCGAGGTTAAGTTAAAAAAAAAATTAAAAACATTCATACTTGTTCCAGGGATATATCGTGTCACTTTTGCATCAGATGATTATTTAGCTGAAGGAACATCGACTTGTCTAAAGAATCTGTGGAACTGTGTGATGCTGTAAAATATTCACAAGACGGTGTTTTCTCGAACCGGGTTAGACATTTGAGTTAAAGCAGGAAATACACCGACTACTTATAAATGTTTTATTTTACCATACTTTAAAAAAGTTAAAAACTGTTGATAAATTATAGGTGTTCGTTGTTAATGAATGAAAGATCTTCAGGTAGTTTTAACCCCCTGATTCAAAGGAAAACTGAAAAAGAAAAACAGCAATAAGTTAGAGAGAGAGACGATTTAAGACCGAGTCCTGGAATGGGTGCTGTTCCTCGTGCTTCTTTCCATTTCTTCAGCTCGCTCTTTCTCTGTTACACTCTCCACCTCTGTTCTTTATCTTTTTTACTCCCTTGGTTTCTCTCTTTTTCACCCAATCTCATTTTGTTGTTGTTTTTCAATCATTTTTATTTGCTTTGTTGGTGTTTCTTTTCTTGTTTCTGCTCTCCTTTCAATCTGTTTTAACTGCGGAGCAACCATATCACCTTATAAGGTCCCACAGCAACACACACACACACACACACACACACACAGAGTAAAGCAATTGTTTGTTTTATCTTCCTGTCTAGTAAAAATCCCAAACATCCAAAGAATACAGTTTTTCTCGTTGTCAGACGGCGCAACAGACTTAACTCAGTCATCATGATCCACGTAGCTTTGAACTGTAGTTTGTTTGAGTGTTGCTTCTTTTTAAGATCTTTTTACTTTGACGTTTGCATAACTAAGAAAGTTTTAGTTAACAAACTTTTAATTTTTATGGCTTAATTTCACCAAAAATGAACTGTCCCATCCTTGTGGCACAAGGCAGTTGCTCATGTGACCAAAGGAACTAAATAAGTAAAAAAAAAAATCAGAGTTTTTAACAAATTCATGCAGTTCAACCCAACATGGCCAAAGGTGCACGGTGCCACTCAACATTCCTAATTCACTACGTATTTCTTGCTTTTTTTTTGCTTAAGAAAACTTTTATTGTTCAAACTTCCATATTTCAAAGTGGCAGCCAATTACCCAGATAGAGATTTTTAAATCGACAAGAATTTTCTTTCTATTTTTTTGCTCTTTTGCATCATCCTATCGTGCATCGAGATGTTTTTGTACAAAAGAAAGAGCTTTGAATCTCTAGGAAAGATGAACAAGAGCTAAATCTTCCTTTTTCGTGATTGAGATTCACCACTAAACAAAATGAACAATTTGTTGCAATACTATCTGAGGCATGCGTATATTTCTGTTTACATCTGTCTGAGAAAGCTAGAAACACCAACATCATGCTCCAGATACACAGAGTGCTTGGTGACATGGTTTCCATAGTTTTAGTGCGTTTCACTGGGTGCTCCTTTTTGTTTTGTTAGATTAACGCTCCGAATCGAATCTTTTAAAGCAAATTAAAAGAAAAGCTCTGCTGGTAAAGCAAATGATACCATCCTGGTTCAGTTCAAAGTCAAGGTTGTCAATAATTTAGTCACTAAATGTTTGTGTATTAAAGCACTTTTTTAATTGGACTTTTGTTTGTGGCTTTAATGCTGCAGTCAAGCAATTTTAGTCTATTGATAGTATGTCTTTAAAAATTCACTGTTACTTATAGTCCCCATAAAATCAAATTGTAGTAAACTTGAATCCACATCCTGGCAATTTTGTGTTATTTAGGGAGTTTTTATTTTCTTTATTTCCTCAGTTTGCCTCCTTCGTTCTTAGTCTGTCTGGGAGGTCTGTGTTCAGCCTCTGCCTTCATGATCGCTCATACCTACACACATCATCACATGGACACACAAATACAGTTTAATGGCTCTTCTCTCTCAGACACAAACACACACACACATCGTTCTCTTTCCCCCGTGGCAGTCTTTGTTTCCCCATCGCTCTTGCTTTTCCTTTTCCCCCCTCATCCTGGCTGTCTCTCTTTAACTCTTCTTGCTCGTCTCCCACACACACACATTGTTGCCGCCGTGCGGCTGTCGACCTTCGCACCCCTTCCTCTTTCAGTCGCACACTCGCCGCACAAAAACTCCCGCCTCCCTCCCTCCGTCCCTCCCTCCCTCCGTCCCTTTCAGCCGGGCTCCGTTCCCTCCAGAAGCTGCAGGGAAACAAAGAAATAATAGATTCCATCTTTTGACTGAGAAGAGACTCTCACAGTGCAGGGGTGTCGCTCCCAACATGCCCACGGTGACAATCCATTGGCTCTCTATCGTTGTTTTTTTTATCTGTCTGCTGCCTCCTGCAGCTATTGCATTTAGCTTTTAGCATCCAGTGAGCAACAGCGTAGAGATTTAATGGCTCTGCAGCCGTAATGGCCAATAAAACACACACTCACCCACTTAACCTTCCTTGAAGTGTTATAGCCTGTCCCCCTGTGGAGCATGGCTACGTGTTAGTGAGAGTGTGTGCACGTTGAGACGAACCAGAAAGGAGGTCGAATGTCGAGATGGGGAGGGGTGAAGGGGATCAATTTAAGAGATGTTAATAAGCACGATGACTTTTTGGGTGTGGGAGAGGAGAAAAAAAAAAAAAAAAAAAGAGGAAGGCATTCCTTCATGGCTGCTGTTGTTTTCTGAAAATCTCCAGAGAGTGAAGGTTTGCACTTCCTGTAGGCTGGGTTTTTTTTGATATCCTGGGGGGAAACACTTTGTGGTGACCTTCCTGCCATATTGGGGGGTTAAGAAGAAACTCTAGACCATTTCCTTGCAAGGAATTGCCCCCTTGTAACTTACTCTATTTTATTTTAAAAGATTATTCTGTCTTCCTTTTTTATTTTAATGAAAACCACAGACAATCCTGATAAATAATGGACTCAGAAACAAACTGTTTTCTCTTTTTCTCTTGATTATCGGTTCTTTAGAAACTGCAAATGTTGAGTGCAAAATCGAATAAATTTGAACATAAAAACGCTCATGTTTCTTCTGTATCCTTTGCTCTGACTTTCAGTTCAGCAAAACAGCAGAACAGAAGATTCAACCAGGGAAACTATCTTAGTGCAGATGAGTTGATATTTTATTTTTAGCACAAATTTACATTTAAAATAAGTGACATCCTTTTCATTCCTGCTTGTATTTATAAAACACTGAGTTCTAACAATGAGTCTGAGCGTTCAGGAAGCCTTTCTCACGTAACTATTCCTATAATGGATTTACGTCTGCTGTGCTCAAGCTGAAGTTTAACCTGAATGAAGATGAGCTGATCAAAATGGAATCAGTGACAGAATTCATGGCAGGTACATAGTACCACCGGTTGACTGTGGAGCCAAGCAGTTGGAGTTTGCTAAAAGAGAAAAACACAAATTATTAGGGTCAAAGGCTCTTATCTGGCTTTAAAGTATGGTGCAAAGATTTTCCTTCCTCGTTAGTTTATGACCACCAGATAAAGCATGTCTGAGAGATGAAGATTAGCTGGAGGGGGTCATAAAGCAAAGTCGTATGTCTTCAATATAACAGGTGGGAAACGGTATCATCCGTCCTGTTAGAGAAGTCAGCAAGTGTGACTTTGCTTTTGCCGGCCGCAGGCAGACTTGGTCAGCATTTGTTGTGGATGCTGGTGATTTCCCCTCTAACCGAGCCTTCCTGCCTCTTCCTCACAGTAAATGCTTTTCATGCTGCCTGTTTGTGCTGCGGTGACCTCACGGCCCTTCAGGCTGCACGGACACACACACAGGCTTCTGTCTTTACTTTAACAATCTGCCTTCTCGTGCACGCTCACTAGGTCTTATGACAGGGTATGACTATGGCTGACCGGATTTATGACTAACTTAAACGTGGATGTGTGTGTGTGTGTGTGAGGAAAAGGAGGGCACTCGCCATGTCTCATGTGGTTTTTCTGAGCTGACTTTGTCCTTTAGCAATTTGTTGTGGCAACAAACAGCTCAGACTGCTCCTACAGATACAAAAACACACACCACAGTCTAAAAAACATGAAGTGTGACGATAAAACACGCACAAAGTTTAAATTAAGTCACCTAAAAGAAGTCCAAAGTAAAAATTAACGAGGCACTTTATCGTTAAAGGATGTTGTCAGTGTTTTACTGCTCGTATTGTTCAAATAGTCTTTTTGACTTTTGCATGAATTGCAGCGGCGCCGCCTTATCAGGATGCGTGGCCCCTCCCTGCAGTTTTATTGAACTCTTTATCTAATCAACCGTCTGTGGACCTTGAAAGTAAAACCCAACTGTGCTCAGTGCAGCATTCCTCCAAAACACCAAG
>NC_051453.1:8495151-8501222 GCF_001649575.2 Kryptolebias marmoratus | reverse complement strand
GGAGGGGAGGAAAAAAAAAAAAAGGATTTGATTGTTGAAGATAGAAGGAAGCGAAAGAAGTGGAGTTTGGAGGAGCTGGGCCGAGAGGAAGAGAAAGAAGGAAGGGAGGCAAGAGAAATGGATTGAGAGGAGGAAGCTGGAGGGTGGGAGGAGGGAGGGAACAGAGAAAAAAGGGTGAAAGGGGAGGAGAAATGGACATAATATGAGAATAAGACCGTTAAGAATGAAATTAGGCTTTGTTTGGGAGCTGCTCTTCTGGTGTTTGATCTAACCTTAACAGAACCTGATTCTACCATCTGTTAAAAATAATAAAGTGAAAATGGGATTAGATCTGAAATGTTTGAGGAAGGTGGGTTGTGCTGCTTCAACTCATTTACACAACAGTTAAGGTCAAGTCTGCTGCAGGCAATTGCTGGTGAAGAACTACCACGGGACAGGAGTGTGAAGGTTAAATAAAAAATAAATAAAAAGAATTGAATAGAAAACAGACAGAAGGAGACTTTAGTTGTTTAGGGTGAAAACAAGAAGAGAAAGAGAGGACAAGTCAGTGTGTTTTCACTGCAGCGCTGCATTAGACTGTGCAGTGTTGGCAGGAGTGAAGATGCTTTAAACTAACACACACACACACACACAGTGGTGATTCAGCAGTAGTTAGTAGTGATGCTATCAGCAGTCTAGCCCCACATTGCATCACATAAATCCAGATATAAGACAAAAATTAAAGCAAATATAACCCAGATGTAAAATCATATAAAGTGGTGTTTACATTTTATATCTCTGTCAATCTTTTACTCCACTGCCAGGATAAAGTCGGTATAAATAGCTTCTCAGAGCAACAGTACACACAACAGAGATTTGTTTCACGGTTAAGGTCAAATCCGTCTCCTGTCAGCTGAGACCTGTGGTTAGAACACCCAAACCTGTGCACCTGCTGAACATAAATACATACATCCACGAGGATCGAAAGGGCAGCGACCTGCAGCCGAAACCGCTTCCAAGTGCCTTTTTTCCATTTCATGGTTGACTGGGAACATGTTTGTTTCTCAGTAGCACTTTTACCACACAGGCCCATGGATTTCCACCGTGTTAAAAAAGCTAAATTGACCACTTTTAGCCTCCAGGCAGCAACTACCTTCATCCTGAAGGGCACATAAACTCCTAAAGACTTCAGAGTATCTAATACAGAAATGCTTTTAGGCCACATTCAGGGGGAAAACTTGTGTGCTGCAGCTTTGTTTGCCTTTATCCCTGGTGTTTGACTTTGAAGATAAAACAGTTAACTCATACATCTTATAGTTTTCTCATAAAATACATTTATTTATAAATTTTGTAGGCTCTTATAACCACACTAATGCAGTAATTTCTGCTATTAGATGACCTACAGAGTGTGAAATCTATCTAAGTAGGATCAAAAGTAATGTTTTCCTCATTTAAAAATAAAACTTACCAGACAAAATGTTTGTGGCACTGATCCTGATATTGCGTCATGAATTATTTCTCTGAAAGCGTCTACCGTTGGCATGACGTCCTGCAGGCGCTGGAGGAGCAACGCCGTGCCTAAAATGTGTATTTGTATTCGTTTCTGGTTGCGAAGCAGTTCGCATTATTGATTTTTTTTTTTTCTTTATTCCTAGTGGCTTTCGATTGTCATTTTCTGCCTCTTACTTTTCTTGTTTCGTCCCTCTCGCTCATCTTAAGAATGCTCAGAATGCTCTTATCTGCGCGGACGCGAGGTTGAGCCGGCGGTGGAGGTTAAATTCCTCTGCAGATCCTGAGCAGGCTGACTGCGGCGCTCACTGGCATCCAGACGGCCTGCAACCAGAAATGGATGCTGCCTTAGGCTGTAATCCCCACCCCCAGAAGACCTGTTGGACTGGTGTTTACCCTTATATGACTCTTTTTGGTACCAGCTGAAGGAAAGCACGGCAGCAAAAGCAGAACTTCTAAGTATTTATCGGCTTCTGGGCAGATTTTAGGGTTAATATGTTTTGTCATTTTTTGTCTCCTTTCAGATTTCTTCTGAACAAATCCTGCAGTCCTAACATGATTTATGCCACTACATGTTTTAATCACCAGATTTACATTTTTTTTACTTTTAATTTACTCACAGTGCAAATCAGACAAATCAAACAGTAGATTTAGGTGTTTTATTCCTAAAATGTAACACTCAGTGTTGCTTTAAGGTCATATGTTTCTGCATGGCACAAAATAGTACGACAGTAAAGACAAAACAAGCAGGCTGTGGTTAGTTTTAGAATTAAAAGAACTCCATTGCACATCCTCGTTGCATCAAGCGTTTATTATTAATTTGGTATTTAAAATGTCTAAAACAAATGCAAATTTTTAACAAGAATTTTTTTTTTTAATTCATAGCTGCCTTATGCAAAAAAATCCTCCCTCTGCATTGAAGTTTGTCTGGATGTGTGTGTGTGTGTGGGCGTGTTTTCAGGAAGCAAAGTGTATTATGTCAGTGTGTCCAGATGCACACAGTGGCCATTGATGCCTCCACACAATGCGTCCTCACAGCAGAACGCATGGGATCGCAGCGCTGCAGCGAGCACGCATGCCGCTTCAAGTATGCCTGTGCGTAAAATCACAACGACGAGGAGCAGACAACACGCAGCACTGTCCGCTGCGAGCGTCCACAAAGGCCACAATACGCAGACACAATGTTCACCCTCACAGGTCCGAGGGGATTTCAAGACAAAGGCTGCGCTGGACGAACACACACGCTCACACACACACACACACACACTGTTTTGCAAGGTTACTGTGAGAGACTCTTTTATTATTTAACACCAGACGACACTTGTATCTTAGCATACGTCTCAAACTGAACAGATTTTCCTCTTTGCTCTCTCTTTCGACAGTACGGTCGACTCGAGCTCAGTTTTCTCACTTTCACCATCTGTTTTACCACAGAAAGTGGCACATGCTCAGAGAAATGATTAACATCAACTTCTCCTTTGTGGCTTTAGGTCACAGGATTAAAAATGAATCCACTTGTATTATCTTACTTGGTTAAAACCTTTTTGATCTGTGCTTTTCTTTTGTGTTTTTTTTTCTTTTTTATGTCTGACAACAGCTTTGTCAGACTTTGGCTCCACAGGCCCTCAGAGATTTATTGCTCAGATTTTTCACACACAGTCAGCCAACCACATTTATTTTTAACTCAGATGTGTTGCCTATATATATTTGTATTTTTGATTCCGGTAAGATCCGTCTAAAGATTAGATGTATGTGTTTGAGTGTTTGAATTTGGCAAAATTATGCTCTGCTTTTGTAAAAACTAAAAAGTTACGGCAGTTCTCCACATTTTGTTGCAATACATTCCAGAAACAGGTTTTTGCTGTGGAGAGGAAAGATTGATTGTTTTTAATTTCCATAGGAATAGGGATGAGGTATCAGAAGATCTCTGCAGCATTTTAAACTCCCCAAATCACCGCCACCTCCAGCATTCTCAGGTTGAAAGAACCGGTGGAACAGTCAGTGTGAATGAGTTTCAGAACTTCACAGATTGTCAGCTTTTGGTGCAGCTCTCCATCAGTCAAACCTGAAAATGTGGTTATTAATTGAAAGGTACAAAACTGCCCTGGAGCTTTCTTAAAAAGCACCTCGGGACAAACTGTTCCAGTACGCTGACATGAAATTTCAACGATTTGGTCCCAACACATCATGCTGCGTGTGGAGGAAACCAGGCTTGGGACTCAGAGCAGCACCATCGCTGTAGTCAAACATGGCGTTGGCAGCATCATCCTGCGAGGTTTTTCTCTGGTTGTGACTAAAACTAGAACGTAAATAATATCTGTGACATGAAGCTCCCCATTCAGCCACTTCTCCCAGAAAAATATAGGATAAACTTCTACAGGAAAAAAAAGGTTTATTTAAAGGTTTAGTGCTGTTAGGTGGGAAAAGCTTTAACGTATTTGGATCGGACCTATTAGTTTTGCTCCTAGTTAAGCTAAATAAACTCTGAAAAGTTTTTCCTTTTCTGTTTCCCAGAGGAAACGTTCCTCTTTGTGCAAAAACTCACAATGATTCATTCCAGGGCTCCATTGTCACATCCTATTCCCCTCATCACATCTGCCGTGAGCGATCGGCCGCAACAATGGCCAACAGGATATCGTAGACGTTATGCTTTGTCAGAGCAGCAACAACAGCCTCGCAGGTGGAAGAATGCCGTTGCATCAGTTTCCTTCGCATTCAGCACTCAGCGCGCGTGTAACTTCGCTGCTGAGCGTTCACAGCGAGCCCTGAAAGCTCAGCGACTCTGGATTTTATTATAAAACACTTCAATACACCATAAAATCTCCAGATGAGTGACTTATGTGACTTCTTCCGTTTATAAAAACAATTACCACTTTCTTAAACTCTGCCATAGATTACAGTTGGCTATATTTATTGCGTTGCGATCTATCTTGCGAAATACATTTTGATTATTCATGTAGCCGTTAATGTTTTTTGGCTTCCAGCTGAGGTAAAACCCAGAGTTTTGACGGTTGATGTAAATGTCCTGCATACTGATTATTAGATCTCAGTGTCTGTGAAACCGTTTCATAAGATTTAAAGGAGTTTAAAATGTAAGAAGAGCTTTCCTTTCAGATGACGTGACCAGTAAACCATTAACAAGCCGGCGCACGCTTATCTAAATTTGATCTGTAAACAAAATCCTGGCGGAGAACAGGTCCGTGAATAGTGACAGTGTAGACACGGTGGCGTGTGTGTGTAGTGGTTTAAACACGACGATCGCCGCACACGGGCGTGCACAGGAGTTCTTTACAGGAGCATAAATACGATTTTAGCCTGTCTGTGTCATAATATGACAGCATATGACAGCACTAAAATATTATAAAACAACATAGATGCTTAAAGAAAGAATCTAGTAATTATGAAAATGGAAGATTGTGCTTCTTTGTGTATCCTGACTGAACAGAATATAAATGTTGAGCTACTTGTTGCTGTATGTTTGTATTACAGGGTTTTAGGTGTTTACTTCCAGGACTTGATAACCTCAAACCTTAAGCTTTTTTTTAAGCTTCAAACCTAAATATTTTTGTAACTCTTGATGTTTCTTTGGTTCATCGTAAGGCTGGAACTCCTGTGATTTGGTGATATTATTTGACCTATAGCCCCATTTTTTTGTCCTGTCGCTGTTATGTTTTTAGTAGCAGCTGGTTTCAGTGTGCAGAAGTTTCCTCTTATCAAATGTTTTGTCTCCTTTCAGGTCCTCAATGCCCAGAGAGCCGGCTACAAGGCAGCCATTGTTCACAATGTGGACTCTGAGGAATTAATCAGCATGGGATCCAACGATTGTAAGATAACACCCAGTCGTCCTCCCGTTACGCCACATCCACCATCTCATAATGAACATTTAATATCAGGCTCTTTGGGTTTCCTCTTTGGGAATATGTTTCAAGTCACATCTGTTCTGTAGAGACGATAAATGGAAGCCAAGAGTTTGCTTCAGCTCAGTGTTGTCATCAGTCTCTCTGTGGTTTGGTTTCACTCAATCCCCTCCTTTATAGCAGTTATTAATTATTCCAACGGTCTTTTAACAGTTAAAGGAGCTGGTTTTTACAGACTTGGTAATGGCGCTTTCAGAGATTTAACCCTGTTACTTGATGTCACTAAATGTGTTTGTGTGCTTTAACCAAAGTGCTTTAATGTGTAGTCAAGCAGCACTCAGAACTACCCTGTCTTCACACGTTTGTAGGATGTCAATTAACATTTTATATTAAAAAAAAAAAAGTGTTATTCTACACACACCACCTAAGCTACAGAAACAAAGAGTAAAGTTTTTTAGTTTTGTGTCCATCATTTGGGGTTATTATAACTGATGAGAAAACGTTACACAAATAAATAAATATATTTTAGGGGATTTTGACTCGAGAAGCTGCTGAACGTTTTTCTAATGATTGCATTTGTAGTGTTTGACTTTAAGAAATGTTCCTCATATGTATAAAACACCTATTGAAACTAGAGAAGTTGCATTTCCTGCGAAAATGCAGTGTGAATGCTTTTTTTGCTGAATGATTTTGCTGAAAGCGGCTGAAGATATGCTGAACAGCTGA